>NC_059342.1:60827500-61085000 GCF_018350155.1 Leopardus geoffroyi | reverse complement strand
TTAAATGGGGGGCATAGAAAAGCTTTGGCATTTCCCTGGCTCATGCAGGGGCGGGTCCGAAGTCTGCAAGAAGAGGACGATAATAAACAGGCATTAGGGGAGCATCTCCAAGGGCAGCCTTGAGGAAGGACTGAAATGTGAAATGTAGGTGAAATTGACTTTCACCTGAGCTGGAAGGACAAATCCTTGTAAAATGGCCATGTGAAGTGTCTGCAAGGAGTCCTTCAGGAAACTCAAACTTAGAGAAATTCCCCCAGTGATTTGGTGAATTGATTCTCAGGCAAACTGGCGTGCAATGGATTAACTTCCAGGGAGTGTGTGCGAGTGACTGGCTCAGCCAGTATTGCCTCGCAGTCCTCTCAGGACATTCACCTGCCCTTCTCTAGGCCGAAACCAAAACTCACACGTGGGCGAGGACCTCCGGAGTCGTCCGCTTCGTGGTTTTTAGGCATTTTATGCTACTAGCAATGGAATCTCCTTTTTCAGATTAAGTATTACGTGGGACCTTGATGCTGAATATAGAATAGAAAGAAGAAGAGCTGCTAGGAGCCCAGGAACCCCCTCGCTGGCTCCAAAACTTCTCTGCCGGGTCCTAGGCAGGCGCCTGAGGGCCTCCAGGTCGACAACCTCCAATCTGGTTCATCCACAGAGACTCAGCTTTGGTCAGCTGGAAAGTCCCTCTAGTTAGGACACTATTCGTATCAGGCAAGAAGTTACGGTATCAGAATGAGGATGACAGAGGGGCATCTGAGTGGCTCAGTCTGTTAAGTGTCCAACTTCAGCTCAGGTCATAATCTCATGGTTCGTGGGTTCAAGCCCAGCGTGGGGCTGTGCTGACAGCTCAGAGCCTGGAGCCTGCTTCAGATTCTGTGTCTCCCTCTCCCTCTCTCTGCCCCTCCCCTGCTCGTGCTCTGTCTCTCTTTCTCTCTCTCTCTCTGTCTCAAAAATAAAATAAAATAAAAAAAAGAAAAGAAATGAGGATGAGGGAGAGTAACATCTAAAATGGGACAGGTATGCCATGTGATTTTTATTGGGTAGTTACTTTAAAAGTGCTCTCTTTAGGGGAGCTGGGGAAGTGTGCTTCGTGCCCTGTAGGTGGTTTATTCTGCCTCAGGTCCAGAGCACTAATGAGGAGGAGACCTAGGTTTGGAGCGTTATTCTGAGGGAAATGGTCCTTTCTAGAATACTGCTAGCTTTTTTTTTGTTTTGTTTTGTTTTGTTTTCAACGTTTATTTATTTTTGGTACAGAGAGAGAGCATGAACGGGGGAGGGGCAGAGAGAGAGGGAGACACAGAATCGGAAACAGGCTCCAGGCTCTGAGCCATCAGCCCAGAGCCCGACGTGGGGCTCGAACTCCCGGACCGCGAGATCGTGACCTGGCTGAAGTCGGACGCTTAACCGACTGCGCCACCCAGGCGCCCCATAGAATACTGCTAGCTTTAACATCACCGTTGCCTGTTGAGCTGAGTTCTCCAGATTGTTGAGGAAGCTCTGAACCAGGAATCCTGAAATGCTTCCCCTAATCCTGACAGGGCAGTGACAAACCCCTTCCCTCCTCTAGTCCTTGGGGTCTGCATCTGAAAATGAAGGTACAGGGCTGGCTAGATTAGCGATGCCCATGTGTTTGGATTTCACACACCAGTAAAAGCTGAAGAAGCAGAGTGGGGAGGGGGACGTGGAAGAGAAACTTCTATTAAAAAAAAAAAAAACCACTTTGGGGCACCTGGGTGGCTCAGTCAGTTAAGCGTCTGACTTTGGCTTAGGTCATGATCTCACGGTTCATGAGTTCAAGCCCCGTGTCAGGCTCTATGCTGACAGCTAAGAGCCTGGAGCCTGCGTCGGATTCTGTGTCACCCCCCCTTCTCTGCCCCTTCCCTGCTCGCACTCTGTCTCTCTCTCAAAAATAAATAAACAATAGGGGCGCCTGGGTGGCGCAGTCGGTTAAGCGTCCGACTTCAGCCAGGTCACGATCTCGCGGTCCGTGAGTTCGAGCCCTGCATCAGGCTCTGGGCTGATGGCTCAGAGCCTGGAGCCTGTTTCCGATTCTGTGTCTCCCTCTCTCTCTGCCCCTCCCCCGTTCATGCTCTGTCTCTCTCTGTCCCAAAAATAAATAAACGTTGAAAAAAAAAATTTTTTTTAATAAATAAATAAACAATAAAAAAAAATAATAAACACTTTATTTCGTCACATTAGGATATTAAAAACAAAACCATTCGGGACACCTGGGTGGCTCATTTGGTTAAACACCCGACTTTGGTTCAGGTCATGATCTGGTCCTACGTGAGTTTGAACCCCTCATTGGACTCTGTGCTGTCAGCACAGAGCCTGCTTCAGATCCTCTGTCTCTCTCTCTCTCTCTCTCTGACCCTCCTCCACTCATGTCCTCTCCCTCTCTCTCTCAAAAATAAATAGACATTAAAGAAAACAGAAATTCATTTTAAAAAAACCATTCTACTATCTATAATTTTATAACAGAAAAACATTTCAACACCATACAGCCTCTGAAGCATCTTATCTACAAATTACGGATAGCTTTTGAAATGAAATACATTTAACTTTAAAGAAAACCTCACTATATTATTCTTGCTTTTCTCATTCTACTTCACTGTGTTAGTTTTCCATTGCTGCTATAACAGATGACCACAGATTTAGTGGTTTACTCCACAGCCATGCATTGGCTCACACAGTCCACGGGCCAGAAGTCCGGGTACTGCATGATTCGGTTGGGTCCTCTGCTCAAGGCTTCACAAGGTCAAAATCAAGGTGTCTCCTGGGCAGGGTTCTTAACTGGAGGCTCCACTGGGGAAGATCCAGTTCCTTTGGATTGCAGGACTGAGGCCCCCATTTTCTTAACATGTGGCCCCGTTCACCTCCAAGCCAACAGGCACACTGAATTTATCCCATGCTTGGAGTCTCTGATTTCACTCCTGCTACCAGCAAATGAGACCTCTGCTTTTTGGGACTCGTGTGATTACATTGACCACCTGGATAATTCTTCAAAGTCAGCTGATAAGAAACCTTAGTTATATCTGCAAAGTCCTTTTTCATGTAACATAACATATTCGTGAGCGTAAGATCAAGGGGCACGGATCGCGGGGGCCAAAATTCCACCTTTCACGCCCAGCCTGGTGAAAATGGAGTAGGATAAACATTTGTAAACATTAGAAGATTCTTCCAGTTAAAATACTGGTTGTCAAATATTCTCCTGCTCTTGAGTCGACATTCAGGGTGTGTATTTGTGAGAAGTCAGGACATCGTCATTATTACAGAGTCTTGCACAGACAAGGTACCAGGGAAATGTTTGCAGAGCGAACAAGTATTAATAAGTTCATTGTTGCTCATATTGTTTTAATGCAACTTTGATTATAAATCTTGTGGCACTGTATTATCATTGTCACTAGCTACAGATTAGGAAACAAGCTAAAATCATTACAAGAATGTATTAAAATGGGAAATGATTCAGTAAATCATGGTAGAAACAATTAAAACATGAACTGCTCTGTTATATCGGCTGTGTTCCGTGCAGGGTGGGAAGTGTTGCTTTCAATCAAGGAACAAGGACAATTAATAGAGGGCCCCAAGAAGCAATAAGAACTTAATCTTTCTTCTTTCCCTCTCTCCTTCCTTCCCATCTTTCATTTTCTCCTTCTCTCTTTCTTTCTTAGAAAAAAAAAAAATTTTTAATGCGGTCCATTTTTAAATTAAATTTAAATTAAAAAATGGAATTATTTCCCAGATCTCTGCAAGCTGCAATTCTCAGCCTTGCCCAGGGCCTTTTGCCTTCCCCCCACCACCCGTCCCCACACCCTGCCCTCCCCCGGGGTGCTTAGGGCCTGCTGGGCCCTACCCCTCCCCTGCACAGCCACTGTGCCCCATGTGACATGGCCTCCCCCTGCTGTCTCACCGCCTCTGCTGGACAGTGGGCTCTCTGAGGCCAGCCACCGCTCACACTCGGGTTTCCAGGCCTGTCAGCACCCGCTGTGGGTCAGAGTCTCTCAAATGAAAAGGGAGCAGTAAATACTGAGCCACTCTGGTCCCACATTGTGATTGCTTAAGGGGAAGGGAGAGGGAGCAGAAAGGAAGAGGAGGACCCAGAATGGAGAGGAAGACAAAAGTAAGAGGAGAGATGTGGGCATAGAAGGAGAGGAGAGAGAGCAGATACAGGGAGGATGTCAGAGGGCTCCTTCAGGCATGCAACAGATTCTTGCTGTCCCTTACTGAGCTCTGGGGAGATAGCTGTGAAAACAGTGACAAAAATCCTTGCTTTCGGAGGCTTACCTTCTAGTTGGGAGGTCAGACAATATACAGGCATCAAAAAACAGGATGATTTCAGATAATGTTAGGAACTGCCTTAGGGCAATAAATAAGGTGGCATGTTAGGGAGTGACTGGAGGTGGGGGACATTTTGGATGGGGGACAGCGATGAGGAGGTAACAACTATACCAAGTCCTAGATGATGAGAAGGAGTGAACCATGCCGAGAAACAAGTGAATATTGTTCCTGGCAGAGAAAACAGCAAGTGCAAAGGCCCAGAGGCAGGAAGGAAATTGCTCTCCGTTTCAAGGAACAGAAAGGAGGCTGATGAGCTGTACTTGATGAGCAAGGGAGAGAGATGGAGGAAAATCAGGTCAGAGTGGGAGGCAAGGCTGAACCTAGTGGCTTTTTGTGTCCATTATGATAGGAGGGGTTCACACCCTGGCCCCAAACTTGTAAATAAGACAAAGTAGCTGTTATATAACCAGTTAGCCTAACACTTAGAGCGTTTTCTAGCAGCCCTGTCTAAGAGCCATCTGACTGGTGGAACTTAAGACCCAGACGCTTACAATTCTCTGAAACCGACAAGATGTGCTAGTCTTCGGTGATTTTCTTTTCTGTCCACAACGGTTATCGTTTTATTGTCCTGTAGGACATTAACTGGTTTTGTATCTAATTTGGCAATCTTACCTTATTTCTTATTTTTCCATTCGCCATAAAAATCCCTGTCTCTCAAATTTTCTCTTGAGTCCACTTTGCCACGCTGCAGATCCCCTTATTAATGAGTTAAATAAAAGGTTGACATATACCCACTATCAATTTTCATAAGAATGATGTTTTTAACCTTTTGAGAATTACATTCTGCTAAGAGGTTGGGTTTTAAGTGCACGGAAAGCAGGACAGTCAGAAGGACTGGTTTATGTTTTACAAAGAAGCCTCAGACGGCTGGGTGGTGAGCAGGCTTAGCCGGGCCCCAGGGGAAGCAAGGAGCCCGGCTAGGTGCCAGTGCCTCTGTGCAGGGAAGAGACAAATGACAGAGGTAGAGGTGGAAGTGAGTCCTCACCTACTCCCGACATTTGAGGACATTTGTCCTTGTTCGTTTCCACGCTGGATCCCTGGGATCTGTTTCAGTGGCCAGTTTTCGTCTCTGGTGTGTGAGCTCCTTGGCAGGAGCTGTGTCCAGCTTTTGTGTGACCTAAGCATCCAGCCCTGGACTGGACATAGCAGTGCTTGGCGAGGGTTTGCCGAGCGAATTCTCCTCTTCAGATCCTCCTCCTCCTCCTCTTCCCTTTCTTTCTCCCCTTCTTCCTCCTCCCCTTCTTCCTTCTTTTTTTATTGTGATAAAATATGCATAGCATAAAATTTACCATTTTAACCATTTTTAAGAGTACAGTTCAGTGGCATTAAGTACTTTCAATTGTCGTGAAACCGTCACCACCGTCCGTCTCCAGAATGTTTCCATCATCCCAAACTGAGACTCTGTCCCCCTTAAACGTGAGCGCCCCCCCTCTTCCCTTCTCCCCCAGCCCCTGGCAGCCACCATTCTGCTTTCTGTCTCCACAAATTTGACTCCTGTAGAGACCTCATCTAAGTGCAGTCCCACGATATCTGTCTTTTTGCATCTGGAGTTTTTTCATTTAGCATGATGTCATCAAGGTTCATCCGTGCTGTGGCATGTGCCAGAATTTCCTTTCTTCTTAAGGCTGAAAAACATTCCGTTGTGTGTGTATAGATCGCATTTTGTTTATCCCTTCGTCTCTTGATGGATAGGTAGGTTGTTTTCACCTTTTTTTGGCTATTGTGAATAATACTGCTGTGAACATGGATGGGCAAATATCTCTTCGAGTCCTGGCTGTCAGTTCATTTGGCTGTCTCCCCAGAAGTGGAATGCTGGATCATATAGTAATCCTGCTTCACTTTTGGGGGAACTGCAGTACTGTTTTCTCTCACAGATACACCATTGTGCGTTCCCACAAGCAATGAGCCATGGTTGCAACTTCTCCACATCCTCACCGCCTCACTTACTGTTTTGTGCTTTTTTGATAATGGGTGTGGATTTGTCTTCTTTTAAAATATAAATGACCCAGGAAGAGGGAGACTCCAGAGTGAGGCATCTGGGGGCTCTTTCCTCCGTGCGTTCTGCATGGAGATAATGGAGGAGCCAGAGGTCCTGGAGTTGGATCGGGGGGGGGGGGGTGGGTGCTTGGGGGGAGGAGAGCCTGGATGTGGGGGGGCCATCATCACACCCACCGAGCTTACAGCGTGGGTTCGGGGCTGGCTGAAGGAGAGGCCGCCCGATGGGGGAGCTGAAACCTAGAAGGTTTCCCGTGAGGAAATTTGTTTGTGTGAATCTGCTGTCGGGCCCCTGTCCCTGGGGAAAGCTGTTTCTAATTCAGGCTTCTCTTTCTGTCTGTTGCTCCCCAGTGTGATAATGCGAAAGGGTTGAAAGCCTTCTACGATGCAATAAAATACGGGCCGAATCACTTGATGGTGTTTGGAGGAGTCTGTCCGTCCGTTACATCCATCATTGCAGAATCTCTCCAAGGCTGGAATCTGGTGCAGGTAAGGTTTGGGTCACTTTTGGTTAGGGGACTGTCTTCGGCATCAGTCTTTTGCAGGAATGGTTCCTTGTGCAACGTGGTTTCTAAGTTGCCCCGTTCATGCCTCCCCAACTCTTTCCTGGATGATCGCACAGCTTCCTGCTACCCCCACTCCTGGCCCAACCCTCTGGCCTTTCTGGCACGGCCGACGCAGTGGGTCTCTGTGGGGTGGCCCCAACTCCATTGCGTGTTTGGAATCTTTTAGTGACTCCCTAGCCTGACTGTCAGTGCCATCAACATCCAGCCAATTGCCCGCCTAGCGTCATCTCTTGTCCCTGCCGCCCACCCCATGCCTCAGCCCCTCCCGACAACCCACATTTCCCCAGAGACATCTTGCACCTTCAGACCTCTGAGCCCTGCTCTCACTGTTCCCTGATTAGATGGGCTTTTATCTCCTTGCTGCCAAGCCTCCCTCCCCCACTGAAATTCTCTTATCCACCAAGACTGCCCTTTCCTTCACACAAGCCTTTCCTGGGGCTCCTGACCAGTATTCACTCTTTACACTGGCAAATGTTATACACCATCCAGCCAGTGAGTGTAAGGTCTGATATAGACAAATTCACCAGTGCCAGCTGTTATTTGGGCTAGGAAAGAGAAGAACATGGAAAGATGTGACCAATGAGAATGAGTGGTGGCCCACGCATGTGGTTTACTTCTTTGTTTCATCCATCCATCCATTCATCCATCTGTCCATCCATCATCCTTCCTTCCATCCACCCTTCCATCCATCATCCATCCATCCATCCTTCTTTCCATCCATTATCCATCCATCCATCATCCTTCCTTCCTTCCTTCCTTCCTTCCTTCCTTCTTTCCATCCATCCATTCACCCTTCCTTCCTTCCTTCCTTCCTTCCTTCCTTCCTTCCTTCTTTCCATCCATCCATTCACCCTTCCTTCCTTCCTTCCTTCCTTCCTTCCTTCCTTCCTTCCACCCTTCCTTCCATCCATCCATCCATCCATCCATTCTTCCATCATCCACCCTACCATCCATCCAACAAATATAACAGGCAACTTACTATGTGCCTGGAATTTTGGTAGACACTGGGGGATATAGTGCTAACAGGACAGGTAGGGCACCTTCCCTTTCAGAGCTTACATTCTAGGAGGGAGGCAGGTAGGCAGTAAGCAGGTAAACAAGTAATAATACTAAGAGCTAACACTTGTGTAATATGTATACCAGACTTACAACATACCACACACTCTTCTGAGCACTTGTTTGCGTTAATTCAATCCTTAAAAGTTCTCTGTGCCGTAGTCACTATTATCCTCATTTTATAGAGAAGAAAACCTGGGCACCCAGAGGTCTAGTAACTTGCTCAGAGACTGTCAGCTCATAGGTAACAGAGTCAGGATTTACACTCAGGCAGTCTGGCCCTTAAGCAAAGACTGCAGTAGGAAACAGCCAGGATAGAAATAAGCAGGGTGATGGGACTAGTGGTGACAGCCCCAAGGCAGTTAGTGAGGGCCTCTTGACGGAGGTGACCTTTGGGCTGAGACCTGAAGGGTGAGAAGGAGCTGGTTGGGTGGATGGAATAGGAAATGCAGGTGGCCTGTGCTGAGAAAGAACTTGTCATGTTCAGGGAACAGAGAAGGGGCAGTGGGGCAGGAGCATGGTGAGTGGGGAGCCAGGATGGGAATGAGGAAGCCAGTGGAGGCTGACCACAGCAGGATCTGGTTTCACCGCACTCCTGCTGACTGAGGAGCTCAGTGAGTCTGGCCCTGCTTGCATGGGATGCTGGGGGTAGAGCCCTGACCTCACGGCCCAAAGGGAGGCAGGAGCTGTCTGAGGCTGAGGTATGATGAGGAAGGAGCGAGGTCCCAGGGAAGGCTACCCACTCAGCCCAGGGGCAAGAAAGGCTTCCCAGAAGAGGGATGTGGAGCTGGCTGTGAAGGAAGAGAGGACGCTGGACAGCTGGAGCCCTGAAGGAGAGCATTGCCGGCAGAGGAAACGGGGCTCTCAGAAGCAAGAGGTGGGGGAGTGTGTGGGCCTGGGGAGCACTGAGTCATTCGCTGTGGCCTGAGCAGGCCACGCTGAATGTGGGTGGATGCAGCAGGAGATGAGGTCAGAGAAGCAGCTTGGCATGCTATGGTGCAAACCCAACCATGTGCCTGGGACCCAGCACCACTCACCTGGCTTCAGGCCCTGTAGTGCCTGCAAACAGTGAGGCCTTGGGTGGGTCACCTTCTCTTGCTTCAGCTTCCTTTCCTGCAGACTGAGGAGCACGCTGTACTCCCTACTCAGCAGGGCCAGGCACTGCCTCTCTGAGCCTCAGCTCCTCGTATAGAAAAGCAGGGGAGGGAGAAGGCCGGTCTCATAGGACTGCTGTGTGGGGTAAATGATCACATTGTGATCAGAACTGTGGCTGGCACATCCTTAGCACTAAGTGTTTCTTGTTTTATCCTTACCCCTGCCCTGCCTCCTGCTGCTCCCCGAGTTGACTACCCCAGTTTCTCAGCATCCTGGGTCTTTCTTGCAACACTGTTCCCACCCCCTGAAACGGCCCATTCTTAGACATCCGGCTTGAATGCTGCCTCTTCCAAGAAGCCTTTCCTTACTGCACTCTCTAAAGTCTCCCCTCTAGAAATTCTTTTTCTCACTTCCCTGTGTTTACTTCTAGCTGAGCACATACATGGCCCACCCCTCCTGCGCCTCTGCCTGTCCCTCTCTGAGGGCTTGGCAGGAGTGGGGGCATGTTTAGCTGGGCTTTGAGCTCCTTAAGGAGAGAACCTGGGCCTGAGTTACTCCTGTTTTTCCTGGTGCTTAACACTTCACAGACCTTATTATATGTCTGTTGAATGAACAGAAGCATGCAGGGAGGAAGGCAGAGATGGAGGGATGGAAGAACCTGCAGACGGACACTTTGTTCAAACATGGCAGGCCAAGCTCTCTGGAGAAGCCCCATCCAGAGAGGAATCCAGGGAGCTTCCGGGCCTTTTCACCACCTCACTTGGATCCATTTGCCCTCAGAATTCTCTGAGGAGCTGTAGAAGCAAGCAGGACATTGGGAACTTCTAGCTTGCCAGCCAGAGCTCCCTGGCCCCCGCATGAGCAAGACAGGCCTCCAGCTTAGAGAAGTTGACAGGACAGGAGACTGGGTTATGAAATGGAGATTGTACTAGTTATTGCTGCATAACGAATCGCCTCCAAATTCAGTGGCTTAAAACAACAATAATTATTATTTCATTATTTCTGTTGGGTCAGTAATTCAGACCCAGAGAATGGCTTGTGTCTGCGTCATGATGTTTGGGGTCTGCCTGGAAGATTTGGAGACTGGGGTCTAGCATCATCTGAAGGCTTGACTGGGGCTGGAGGATCAGCTCCCAAACTGGCCCCCTCACATGGCTGGCAAGTTGGTGTCTCTCCATGCAGGTCTCTCCATAGAGATCTAGAGTGCCCCCATGGCATGACAGCTGGCTTCCCCCAAAGCGACTCATCTAGAGACCAAGGCAGAGGTTGGCAAAGTCTTTCAGGACCTCGCTTCGGAAGGTGCACACTGTCATTTATGCCTATTCCACTGCTCACACAAATTAGCTCTTATTTAGTGAGGGAGAGGACTAGGCAAGCTGTAGTGGGAGGCAAAGGTCACCGGGGTCCATCTTGGAAGCTGACTGCTGCAGGAAGGAGTAATTCTCTGCAGAAGGCGGGAGCTCAAGTTGCCCAGAAAAGGAGGCTTAATGCTGAGTCCCTTCTGTGTTTTGAAGAGCTCCTGCTCATCCTTCAAAACCCTGGATAAGTACCTCTTCCTCTATGATGCCCTCCTTGGTTCCTTGCCTTCTGTGCCTCCCATCCCTAGCCCCAAAAGTAAATGAATTGCTCCTTCCTAAATAAAGGCTTCTCTATGAAGGCTGTCTCCCCCAGGCTGGTGTAAAGTGGTTCTTATGAGGAGGGGACAAAGTATCTTTTATGTATAAAGCACAGATATATATATAGACATAAATAGGTGTATAGTATATTGTGGTATTAACATTTCATGAGTGGTGCAGGATTAGGAAAACATGTACAAGGCTTCCTCGCAGAGTCGTAGTGACAAGAATGTTGGGAAGCAAGGTTCTTCGTCACTTCTTTTGCACACGGTATTTTGTCATTAAATAAATTACATCTTGTGGGAAACGGTTTATTCTGTATCTAGGTGTTCCCTACTAGAATAGGAGCTTCTTGGGGGGGCAGGGGCCCCCATTTCCTTCATCTCCCGGTTCCCAGGGCCTGCCGCAGGGCCGGGCACCAGCTGGGTTGTCGCTGAGTGCTGACCTGAACTAAATGGGGGCACAGGCTGCAGAGTCTGAAGCCTCCCACGGCAGCAGTTTTCTCGCCCTGTGGGCTTGACTGTGGGGGAGGTGGAGGATGTGGGAGGGAATGCAGGTCCTCAGTGTCCGCCTAAACAGGATCACTGTGCGTCGTTGCAGACACGAATGGTCCACCATGGCCCTGGGTTTCTGCCATCAGATACTGCACCAGGTCAGGGGCTCCAGCTGCACCCTGACGGGAGCTAGCCCGGGGGCTGGGGACTAGACGGTGCCTGGCAGTTTGGAGAGCTCTGGGGACCTCGGAGGCAGAATCATGGGATGAGCCCAGGAGAGGAGACTTCTCCCAGCCTGTGGAGCCAGCCAAGGGGACTGAAGCAACAAAGACGAGGCTCTTGATAAAGAGGAGCGTTGAGGTTTCCACCTCCCCTCCGCCCCATTTTCAGGGAACCCACACTCTGGGAGCCTCCCAACCCCCTCGTCACCTCTGAGAGGCTGAGCTTGCTTGCAGAGAGGTGGAGGGGCTGGAGGAGTGGGCCTACATTCACTCAAGGGGTTCAGCGAATCCCTTAACTTATTCAAAACTGGGCTCCGAAACAGACTTTCACAAATGGGAAAATGCATGTAATTTGTGTAATTGAAAAGGAGCACTGACTGCCCTTTGGGGGAACAATGCTCGCTGGACAGAGACAGCCTGGAATGTGTAATCAGTTGTTTCTGTTTCCTGGTGCTACAAAAATAGGGATTCGCACGACAGAGGGGTGAAAATTCAGCCTGGTGCCAAAATCGGTTAAATTTAACTTCTGCGTTTTTGCCGGGCTTCTTGATTCATGGTTGCTGCGTCGAGAGACTAATATTGTTTAAGTCATGATGTGAGTCACTCAGCCACCGGGAGCGTCAGCTCCTCCAGCTAGATGCGAGGATCTTATAGTCCAGGCTGTGACATGCAGGCTTTGTCCCTGTCTGGCCTGGTCAGACCCCGCCCTTGGGGAACTCGGAGCTGGGGCCTCACACCGCCAGGGACCTACCAGGGCATAGCCTGGGAGACATCTGGGAAGGGTCGGGGACTGGCCGTTGGAGACGGCATGTTCGGACCGGAGGAGTCTTCGCCTCCAGAGCCACATGGCTCTTTGAGAGATGTTGCTGGCTGTCTGTGACGTAGGTGGGGAGACGCAGGAGAGATGGCTGAAGTTAGCGAGGAGCAGAGCCTCCGCTCTCTGCAAGCAAGCCCTTGGTGCTGGAGGCGTCCAGCACGGGGCAGGCTGCCTGGCTGTGAAGTAGGGGGTTCCCTGTTGCCCGAGGTTCCCCGGATGTACCAGTGTCATCCAGTCCTGCTTCTGGGGAGATCTAATATATAGAGGAAGAATAGACCAGGTTGAAGACTCTCAAACTCTATTACAAGAATCACTTATGGAGGCTGGGGATGTGCTTGTGTTAATACGAATTCCCCAGGCTGCACTCAGCAGGTGCAGGTTAAGGGATTCATCAAATGCCTCAAGGGCTAGAGACCCACTCCTCACCCTCGCTGCCATTTCGGTACCCGCAGCTCAGGCGACTTAGATGCAGTAAGTTCCTGGGGTCCTGCTAGGCCAGGTCATCTCTCAGGCTCATCTCCCAGACGCTGGGGCTCTAGGACTGGGACGCCAAGGACTCTGTGGAGTGCTCCCAGTGTGCAGAGCTCAGTTTATGCTGCCCCTGTTGGGGAGAGGGCACGGAGGAGACAGCAGGGCCCCCAGGACGGAGTCCACAGTCCCTCTGCGGCCAGAGGGTTCTCCATTACCCCCGCCCTGCTCCCTGCCCACCTCCTGCTCCTTCATGCCCCACCCCACCCCACCCCAAACAGGGGCCTCTCCACCTGGCAGGACTGTGCTCATTCTTTCTGGTGCAGTTTGCTGCCCTTTCCCTGTGAAGTCCCCCGTTCCTTGTCCTGTGCCGTCTTACCCACACACCCCGTCCATGGTGTCTCCTGCCCTGTGCCTGCGTCCGGCCTGGCCTGGAGCTGCCTGAGGTCAGGGTCTAGTCTCATTCAGCCTTGCACCCCGGGCTTGGTGCTGACCTGGCTCACGTGCTGAGCGGGAAGTATTTGCCGACAGAAGGCTGGATGGCTGCCTTCTAGGCCTCAATCTTGTCCCTAAGGAAGGGGGCAGATCATCAGAGCCTGCCAGACCCAAAGGGACCCAGAGTGCTTCTCAACCTGCAACCCCTTGGTAAAGAAAAGCAAAGGGAGACCAAAAAATGGCCTCCAGCTTGGCCTCAGCCCACATCTCCTGTCCTGGACCCAGGTTTTTTGTTTTTTTTTTAACTCGTATATTCCTTTGACATGGTTTTCACACCCCCTCAGAATCCTGTCCTCAGCCTTCTGAAGGGGGCTTGCTTTTGACCCTGCCTTGCACTTTTCTTGAGGAGTTCTGCTGACCTGCCCCCAACCGAGGCAGTCCTTCTGAAAGCATGGGGCCTGGGGATAAGGCGGAAGAATTTGGAGAGGAGCGGAGGATGGGGGCAGGGTCGCTGAAACCAGAGATGGAGGCAGGGCCCCGGAAAGGTACAAGAGACGAAGCCAGAGGGGGCTGACATCCTCAGAGAGCGGGACAAAACTCCTTCCTTCTTGGGAGCTAGGTGATAGCTCTGCCTCAGCATGCAGACAGAAATAGTCTCGCTGATGAAAATAAAGTCAGATTCCTGAAGGGATAAAGGGCTGCTCGCAGGAAAACGCAAACACGGTTTCGTCAAGAACCGTATCCCGCAGAGCCTGTCCTTTAAAAGGCAGCACAGCAGATATTAAATTGTAGATGCGTTTCTCCTGGCACCTTCCCAGCCTCCCCTCGCAGCCATCCTGCGCCGCGGGACTCCCCTCAGGACCTCCCCGGGCAGGAAGTTCTCAGCTTGTGTGATGGGGCTGAATCCACAGAGAAGGTCCTGCCAGGGAGCGGAGGGGGCAGGTCATGCAGACGGGCGATGTTGAGTCTGCGATTGTTGCAGGATTGGCAATGACGGCCCAGAACGCTTAGGACTTGATTTCTGCAAAATCTAAATCATGCTTGGTTTTGACATTTAAAAAACCAAATCAGTGAGCCCCCACCCCAGTCGAGCCCTTTGCTATTTACTGAATTCCAGCATGGCTCTAAACTGTCGGTCAATGCCATTTGCATCCCAGGAACAGAAATTTTGTCATCGGACTTGATTTTCTCAAGCGATTCTTATTAAAGGGGTGGGTTGCCTGAGAAGTCAAAGGGTTGGTTTGTTCGTTTTTAACTTAGCTGTGGGTTGTGGAATTTGAGGTAGATTCATAGAAAGCCAGAGCAGGGAGGGTCTGGCAAGCGTCGGGTCCAGTCTCCCCATTCTGCAGATGGGGAAACAGAGGCCCAAAGTGGGGAGGACCTGGCCAAGTTCTCACAGTAATAGCAAAGCTGTGAGTCCCATGGGTCACCCTCCAGTGCTCTGCAGAATACACTAAAATATGGTCTCATTTCTCTCTCTCAGCCTTGCTTTTACGTAAAATGGGAATAGCAAACTAGCCTTGTATGCCATTTGTGACAATCACGGAAAGCTTTCCCTTTTAAGTGAAAGCACTTCTATAGACTACAAACAGTAGCCATCATTGCAGTGATGGGGACTCCTCCACCAGAAGCAGATCTCTAATTACAGCTAGCAGCGTTTAAAAATCACTCCGTTTTATATCAACAACAAAGGTGGTTTACTCTGGCACCAAACACACCCTGAAACCAAAGTGTCAGGGGCAGGATGGGGGTTCTTCAGCGAGACACGTTGCACACGATGCCCACTTCTCAGCCCCTGTGAGTCAAAATCCACCCAGCTGCAAGTCTGTCCCCCTCCCAGTCCACGCCACGGCGGCCACATCCACGCGTGGCTGGGTGGCCAGACTGTGGACCCGATGAGGACCATTCGGGAGGTGCGGTGTGACTGAGCACAGCTGGAAGCCGCTGCTGTGGCTGCTGTCTAAGAAAGACGACGGAGGCCAAGAATCCAGGCCAGGCTGGAGCCATTTCTTGGCACTGGTCTCCAGAGGGGCCATTTAGCACATTAATAATCTATGAGATGCTTCCACCTTCTGGATCCATAAAAAAAAAAAAAAAAAAAAAGGCGGTGGGAGAGAGGGAGAAGCAATATTAAGGGCACACACTATGGGTGGGCCTTCCTGGCCATGTCACGGGATGCCCGGTGCAGGAAATTCCGGTTCTGAGAGCCGGCCAAATGTCCTCCATGTGGTGAGGAAATGTTGGTAGCTTTCAATTTGGATACAAGTGGGTAGGAGGAAAAACGAGCCCTCGAAAGGGATCTGGGCAGGACCCCATCGATCCTCTGGAGGGAAAGAGGGGTCTGTTCCCATGCATTTATTCCTTCACTGACTCATGCTTCTATGTATTTATTCATGCCCTAAACTCAACCAGTGCAGTGCCTGCTCTGTGCTCTCCCAGACGCTCCCAGACCAGCACATATCCCACTGCCCAGCACTAGCCACCCCCAGGATGGGCAGACATGGCAGAGAGGCAGTTTGGTGAGGTTCTAGAGGCCTAGAACCCAGACGCTCTGAGTAGTCGTCCCCCCGTGTCTCTCTTTGACGGAACTGGTGTGGGCAAATCAGCAACCTCTTGGAGCCTCACTGGACTCATCTGCAGAATGGGCTAAGTCTGCCCTTCTTCGGGGGCTGTTGAGAACATCAGACAGGACAGGGTTAATGGAGCAGGGTGGATGCACTCTGCAGACTGTAGGCCCTCTACAGACTAAGGTTGATATTACCGTTCCTGGTGCTTCTGCCATCTGAGACGCTGGCCAGGCCCTGGGCTGGGAATTCCTTGAAGATTTGTGTCTCCATTTGTGTCCAGATTCAAAGTCGTGTGGATGAAATGAACTATCACAGACCATGAAGGTGATTCAGAACAGTGAAGTGAAAACAGAGAACTTGCAGGGAAGGCAAAATAAACCCCAAGCAGCTGTAAGAGGTGCACATGCTCTTTTTGGGTGGAGTTTTCACAGAAGCAGAGGCAAAGAAGGGCACGGTCCTGTCGAGCAAGTGCCTGGAGGTTCCCAGTCTGTTCCTGCCAAGGACCCAACCCATATCCTTCCTGTCCATTTGGTACAAGATTCAATTCAAGGTTCTAACCCCCATTTTTAATGCAAGACCATGGTATCGAAAGTAATATCAGCTCCCAGTGTGTAAGCCCAATGGCCTCATTGTTTATGCGTCTTTCACTGCCTCAACCCCTTTCTGGAAATACTCGGGGTGTAAATAATTCATTCTAAATAAATAAATCACTCACACTCCTTACGGTACAGCTGATGCTGCTGGTCACAGCACAACAGCAGATTACAGTGAGTTGAGTCTGGAATTACAAGTCGAGACTGGAAAGGCCCGGAGAGGGAATGAGAGAAGTAGTTCCCTCCAGGAGGACAAATGTGTGAAATGGTATAATAGCAACCTAAGATGGTTGTCGTGAGGGTAGACACGATACACGTGGACAGGAAATGGGAAACACGGAAAGTCTCAGGCAAACGGGGACATGTTGGTCACCCTGCCCAGGCTCCGTCCTACTTCTAGAAGCCTGGGCCTTTGAGCGCTTGATTAGCGCTTCTGGTGATTCTGATGCACAGCAGTGAGTGAGATGAGGTGACGAGCCACCCTCAGGTAGAGACGGGGCGGCTCCTAGTGGGTGTGCTCAGAGGGCATTCAGCCACCAGATGAGGGGCTAGATTGTGTAGTTTCCCACATGTACCCACCGGTAGAACTCGTCAGGTAGGGTGGGGTGGGGGCAGGGTACTGGTGTACTAATTAAGAATTAGATTCCCAGGTCCACTGATCACATCCTAGGGAGGAAGCCTGGGAAGCTGATTTTTAACAATCGCCTTGGATAGTTCATATCATCAGGGAACCTGGGGAAACACTGGTCTAGCGATTCTCTAAAGCCACAGAGCAGCAGCAGCACCTGTTAGAAATGCAGAGCCCCAGGCCCCACCCCACACCTACTGACCTTGAGTCTGAATTTTAACAAGATCCTAGACGATTCTTGCTGATTTAAGATGCCTGGGGTCTCTGAAGGCAGATGTGTCAGCTGAGGGGGAAGGGTTTCAAGGGTAGGTGTTCAGACCCTGGAAGGGACTTAAGGGAAATAAGTATTCAGCCCCCGAACCTACTTGCAGAATGTCAGGTGTCACCACCTTTGGACTTCCCTGCATCTCAGCATCATGGACCACAAGGACTCTTGTCAAACTATGGTGCAGACGGAGCATGTCTTGCTTGAGCCTCGGTCTGACACGCCAGCCTGGGAGTCCTTTCAGCTCACAAGGCCCTTGACCCTCTAGTGGCCAGGAGCACACACGGGGGACCTGTGGCTCCCAGTAAGGAGCAGTGGGAAGGACACCGGGTCCACATGATACCTGGCTTCCCATCCTGGCCCTGCCGTCTCCCAGCTGGGTGGCCTTACACAAACCACTTGCCCTCATTGGAGCCTGAACGCGCTCATCCATAACCGTTCTGCTTTCCTCCAAGGACTGTAGTGACACTTGCGTGGGCCCTGGGACGTTGTGTGGCTGCTGGGCGGGTGCTCTAGGACAAGAGCACGGGGTTGGTGTCAGGCACGGCCCTGACTGCTCTGTGTTTATCCTGTTTGATAAGGTGGTCTTGTGCCCATTTGTACAGATGAGGAAACAGAGGCCCAGAGGGGCTAATGTGCTCAGTCAACTTGTAATAATGACAATACCTGGTACATTTCTTGGGCTTGGAATCACATGGGCTGGGGCTCACATCCAGGCCCTGGCACTTACTAGTTGTGACTCTGGGCAGGTCACTTAGCCTCTCCCAGTCTCAGTGCCTCATCTCTGACATGCAGTGGGGTGGCAGACCCTGGGCTGGTTGTGAGATTAGATAAGACCCTCAGAGTTCCAGGCACTGTGGCTTGTATTCTTCTTCCTTCCCAAGACTAAGGTGGCCTTCTGGTCTACCTTCCAGGAAGAGGTAGGGCCCTGGGACATGGGGTCAGCTCTCTGGGACTAGCTGTGTGGCCTCTATGCATCCACTGTTGTTCTCTGGGCCTCCTGCTACAAAGAGAAAGGGTGGGGCCAGATGATTAAGTCATGTCATTATTCCCTGTAATCCTGTAGCTCAAAGCTATCACCATGTGCCTTAAATCTGTTGTCTTCCCTCTTGTTTCCTGCATGTGACTCCCTGCTGTAGTGGTTCCTGGGTTGGGCCTGGTTCTCCCTCCATTCCTAAGCCACTCAGACATGCATTCTCCACCAGAGTGTTCCAGGTAGAGAACCCATTCTACAGGTGAAGGAGGTAGGCCCAGAGAGGTCAAGCAGCCTGTGTCAGGCCACACCATGAGCAGAGGCCAAGGTGCAGGGCCAGCGTTGCTGGTAGGTCCCCCTGTCACCCATTCCCCTCGTGCTTGGGGATAGAGCCAGCTCTCTGCAGCTCTGAGGCCTTTGCCCATGCTGTTTCCACTGTTAGGTGCCTTTCTGGTTCCCTCCTCCCCTGGCTGAGCCCTGTGTATTTCCTGAGATTTAGTTTAAGCGTTACCCCCTCCAGGAAGCCTCCCTAGTCTCCCCCAACCCTGGTCCCCAGCTTTGTGTTTTCTTCATACATTTCATCTTTGCCCTTTCTTCAGTACCTTACAATTCTCTGATGAGGTCTCAGTGTTACCCACTGTGAACTCCCCTAAGACAGTCCTTGCCTGTCTGAGTCACGGCTGCACCTCAAGGGCCTCACACAAGACCTGGCACTGAGTAGGTAGTCCTAAATCAAGAATGGGCACATCCAGATGGCCTATTACAAACCAATTTATAATACTCCTGGCCTACATTCTCTGGCCTTTGCACGGTTCTAACCCTGCGCATTAGTGCATTTACTCCACACACCAACCCACCAACCCTATGACGCTATTATTCTCCTCATCTCACAGGTGAGGAAACTGAGGCACAGAAAGGTTGAGTATCTTGCCAAGAAATTGCCCAGACTAAGTGGCTCCAGCGTCTATGCTGGCAACCACGAGATATAATGCCTGTCAGCGAATCGCATTTAACCCTCGGGCAACACTGTGGGGAAGGAAGAGCAGGGGAGGAAGCTTCCTAGTTAGGCTGTTTTCAGAATGAGGAAAACAAGATGCTAAGGTCAAAGAGACTTTCCCCTCTTCCTGCTGAGGCCTCAGGGTGTGGGAGTGGGGTGTCCGGAGGCTCCCTCCAGGCCCCTGGGATCCCTCCCAGCCTTCCCCGGTGATGAGCTTCCTGCCTGCCTGCAGATGACCACCCAGGCTGGCTTGAGCCCCTCAGTGCTGGCTTGTGTTCTCCCTGTAAATCGCTCAGCACGTGTGCTTGTGCACGCACACACACATACACACACACCGTTTGTTTGTTTTTTAATGTTTGTTTATTCTTGAGAGAGTGAGAGACGGAGCATGAGTGGAGGAGGGGCAGAGAGAGAGAGAGGAAGACACAGAATCCAAAGCAGGCTCCAGGCTCTGAGCTGTCAGCACAGAGCCCGACTCAGGGCTTGAACCCACGAACTGTGAGATCGTGACCTGAGCCGAAGTCCGACTCTTAACTGACTGAGCCACTCAGGCGCCCCTACACACACACACCACTTTTAAACCTGTTCCTCATCTAGTCACTTGTTGTGTAAAAAAATAAAGGGTTCCTTTGAACTCAAAAAGGAGATGACTGGTTGTTGGTGAAAATCAGTAACTATGCTAAGTATTTCAAGCAGATAGTAGTTAGGAGCTCTACTCTGGGTGGTTTTATAATGAATGAGTTGGTTTTGTTTTGTTTTGTTTTGTTTTTTAATAGAGCCTAGCCTACATTAGTGTTGAATTATACAGACGACTTTTGCTTTGGTTCTGTGTACCAAGGAAATTAAATAATTTATTATTTCCATGATACAGAGCTGAAGCCTTATAAAGTGGGAAGCACTCAACCTGAGACAAAGGATCCTGGGTTAGACAGTTATTTAGATGTTATGCCCAGATGCCGACAGAAGCATGGTTCTCTCAGATTGGCCCCAGATTCCCACACAAGCTGTGATCTAGCACTGTCCTCGTTACTTGTGAGATGGCATGGTGGCTTTGCGGGAATGGCCCCCCCTCTCATCCTGGGTGTCTTCTGAGACTCCAGGCCTGTTGCTGGAATAGTGGGGACGTGGACCCTTGGTGCAGCAAAGCAGCTCTGGCCCACCCCAGCAGCCCCCACGAGCAAGAAGGGATCTTTCCTCAGTTCTCAGGTTGAGACTTCTTCTCTTCTCTGGAGAGGCTTTCCACCCAGATCCCTGCCTCTAGTAGACACATCCGTAACAACTGCCTCTCTCCACCCTGCCCTGTCGTGCAAGGTTCAGTTTCCTGTTCAGTGTGGAGCTTGCCTGGTGGTTGTCAGTCCCCTCAGTCATCGGGGGGGGGGGGGGGGGCAGTGTGGGTGGGGAGGGGTGGGGCTGTACCTCCCTTGTCACTAGTTGGAACCCCAGAACCCAGCATATGGCCTGGAAGTTAGGAGAACCTCCAGGAATCTTTTGTTTTTGTTTGGTTTGGGGGTTCTCTCTTTCTCAGTCTCTCCTTTTTGTGCAAGTAGCATTATGAATTCATGGATGTTTAAAATATATATTAAATGGACTGTATTCTAATCAGTTGCAGACATTATTTTTTAATGCAGTCAGTGTTTTGGCGGCTCTACTTGTGTTTCTACCTTTCCTCCACATTTTCTTCCAGTTTTTTGGAAAATTTTCAAAGCCTGCAAAAATTAAGAGAAAGCACAATGAACGTCATATATCCTTTGCGTAGGTACACGACTTGTTTGTGTGTTGCCATGTTGGTCTTCCTCTCCCCCTCCTTCCCCTGTCCATCTCACCCCTACACCCATTTTTTTGTTGAAGGCCTGGACAATAGTTTGCAGACATAATGACACTTCACCACTAAATATGTCAGTACGAGGCTGTTCTTCTCCTAAGAACAATTGTATTCTCTTACATCATCATAGTATAATTATCACACCTAAAAATTAATAGCAATATGATATTACCTATATGTGGCCCATGTTCAAATTTCCCCAATTATCCCCAGAATGTCCTTATTGGCATTTACTTGGGGATAGCATGCTGTGTAAACCCTGTCATGTACTTAGCCCCCTTGAATTTGCTACTTCTAATCTCCTACTTATTTTTATTGTTGTTGTTGTTGCTTTCAGGACATTGACCTTCCTAAAAGGCCCAAGCTAGTTGTTTTATAAAATGTTCCCCAAATCCCAAATCTGGATTTGTTTGATCGTTTCTTCACAGCTTTGATTCAGGTTAAACAATTTTGGCAAGAATCCAAACAAGTTCTTCCCAGTGCTTTGAGTCAAGAGGTCCACCTCTGGACTATTCTTGATGACGCTAAATTTGATCACTTGGTTAAGATAGCATCTGCTAGATTTATTGTAAAGATATCTTCTCCCCTTAGTAATTATTGGGTAAGATGTGGGGCAAGTTTTGGAGGCCCACAATCTTACCTGATGATGGTCCTTGGGGAGCCACTGTTATATTGGGGCTGCAGAATGGTCCTTTCCTGATTCAACTCCCACCCCCCCCCCCTTCTACACTAATGCTGGCATTCTCCTCTGCAGAAGAGTATTCCCTTTTTTGAGGCTTTCTTCCCCTCCCTCCCCTCCGCCCCCCCCTCCTCCTTCTCTCCCTTCCTGCCTCCTCCTCCATTAGTTTGGACACTTAATATTTACCTGCCTTAGATTTGGAATCAGCCCTTTCTCTAAGCATTCCTGATTCTTCCTGCTGGGGAATCATATTTAGGAACCATGATCTGGATGCTAGCTCTGCTCATTGCTACTGGGCTTCACTGCTTCTAGGTTTTTTCCGGTGGACTGAACTAGAAAATATAATTCTTAAGATGTTTTAATCAAAAGCATTTAAGGGGCATCTGGGTGGCTCAATTGGCTAAATGTCTGCCTTTTTTATTTTTATTTTTTTTAATGTTTATTTATTTTTGAGAGAGAGAGAGAGAGAGACAGAGCATGAGCAGGGGAGGAACAGAGAGGGGGGAGAAACAGAATCTGAAGCAGGCTCCACACTCTGAGCTGTCAGCACAGAGCTCGATGCAGGGCTCGAACTCATGAACCGCGAGATCATGACCTGAGCAGAAATCGGAAGCATCTGACTCTTGATTTCAGTTCAGGTCATGATCTCACAGTTCATGGGTTACAGCCCCGCATCAGGCTCTGTACTGACAGCGTGGGGCCTGCTTGGGATTCTCTCTCTCTCCATCTCTCTCTGCCCCTCCACCACTTGCTTTCACACACTTTCTCTCTCTCAAGATAAATAAATAAACATTAAAAAAAAAAGTGTTTAAACTTTAATATGGCTACAAGGAGATAATCACACAAATATAGGACATTTTACAAGTCACCTGGCCTGGATTCTTCAGAAAATTTAATGTTGTGGAAAACAATAAGAACAATAACAGAAAGGCAGGGGAGTGTTCTCAGATGAAAAGAGATGATACAAATATAGCAGCCAAATGAGAGGCACGAATGCTGATTGGATCCTGATTTTTAGCAATGGAAAGGGCATTTTGGGGAAATTGAAGAATCAGTGTGGACTGACCATGGGATGGTACTGAATTGCCCTTTATTCTCGGAAGTGCGATAATGACCCAGTAATGCTACTGGGGAATGTTCTCAGGTGGTGCATTCTGGACTGATAGGAGTCAGGTGGCAAAGTGCTTATAAGTTGATTCCAGATGCATCAAAACCAAAAACGTGTGTGTGTGTGTGTGTATACGTGTGTATATGTGTGTGTGTGTATGTACATATGCATGTGTATGTGTACGTAGAGAGGAAAGCAGATGTGGAAAATGCCAATGGTGAAGGGTATATGGGGTTCACTATATGTTCTTTCAACCTTTTTGTAGGTCTGAATATTTTAATAATGAAAAGTTGGGAATGTGTGTGGGGGCATCTTGGGGGGGGGAGATTATATTTCTCCTAGTTGGACAGTGAAAATGCATCTAGAAGTTTCTTTACAGATTTTTCCTTGTGTGATTGTATTAGCAACTCTTATACTCTTAAGTACCTTTGTTTTCAGGCCTTAGGGATTTATTTTTTTTCTTTTTGTTGATTTCTTTTTAAAACATATATAACTTTTAGATGATTATATAGTCAAAAATATGCAAGGGGCGCCTGGGTGGCTCAGTTGGTTAAGCATCCGACTTCGGCTCAGGTCATGATCTCGAGATCCATGAGTTTGAGCCCCGTGTTGGGCTCTGTGCCGACAGCTCAGAGCCTGGAGCCCACTTCGAGTTCTGTGTCTCCGTCTGTCTCTGCCCCTTCCCTACTCACAATCTGCCTCTCTCTGTCTCTCAAAAATAAATAAACATTAAATAAATTAAAAATAATATGCAACAAATAGAGAATTTCTGGACCCAATACAGCTTCCCTCTGTTCTGGTCCCTGCCATTCCTGTAGATAGCCATTTTTATTAGTTTTTTATTTAGTGTTTCTCATTCCAAATATACGTAAGTGTGTGTTTTCATTCCTCTTCCTCTTTAAAAAATTTTTTTAATGTTTATTATTTATTTTTGAGAGAGAGAGAGAGAGAGACAAAGACAGAGACAGAGTCAAGCAGGGGAAGGGCAGAGAGAGAGTGGGACACAGAATCCAAAGCAGGCTCCAGGCTCTCAGCTGTCGACACAGAGCCCGACGCGGGGCTTGAACTCACGAACTGGGAAATCGTGACCTGTGCCAAAGTCAGATGCTCAACCAACTGAGTCACCCAGGCGACCCTCCTCTTCCTCTTTCTTTTTTAAAAATTTTTTTTTAACGTTTATTTATTTTTGAGACAGAGAGAGACAGAGCATGAACAGGGGAGGAGCAGAGAGAGAGGGAGACACAGAATCTGAAACAGGCTCCAGGCTCTGAGCTGTCAGCACAGAGCCCGACACGGGGCTCGAACTCACGGACTGTAAGATCATGACCTGAGCCGAAGTCGGACGATTAACCGACCAAGCCACCCAGGCGCCCCTCCTCTTCCTCTTTCTTACACCAAAGGGAGCATACTAGATATGCTATTCTGCACCTTACTTTTTTCCCCTTAATTTTCCCAGAGCTCACTGTTTTATCAGTACATAAAGACATTCCTGATTTTTTACAGCTACAATTGGGGAATGAATTTCTAGAAGTGGGATTTGTGGGCCAAGAGAATGCATCTGTAATTTTTCTAGAAAATAAGTATTTGCTGAATGAATGAGAAAACGAATGAATGAACTTGATTAAGAAGGAGCAGAAAGTAAAAGGCTAATATCCAAATGGAGACTTAAGACGATTAGACTGAATAACTGCCTTGAGAGAGGCTGGTTTGAAACCCCTCTGACGAAGTCTTGGAGTGCTGCAGTTTTCATTCTGTCGCCTAAAGAAAGAATCCCTCCTTGGTTTGTCAATTAAACACAGAACTGCAAGCTCATGAAATGGTGGAGCTGAAATAAAAAGCCAGCCAGCGTCATCTCCTTATTTTAACAGCGAGGAACCCCAGGCCCAGAAAGAGGAGGGGACCAACGGAAAGGTGGAGAAGAAAGCCCAAATTTAGTTCAGTTCCACCTACTTCAGTAAACAGCACGTGAAGTATCTGCTTTATTATAAAGCACACTTGTTTGCATATTCTACCAGGAGCCAAATGTAAAATTCTACCACCAAGAGATAGTCCATAAAGAGCACGGCGGTTCAGACCCCTGAGCGCTTTCTGTCATAGTGACATCACCTTCAACAGAGCTGCCTCGGTGTAAATGGATTTTGTTTCACATCTTTTGTGTTCTTCTAGAGCATTCAAATGCAGTCATGATGATAAATCGGATCAGGTGGAGGCTTTGACTGGCTGTGTGCGTTCTGGCCGATGATGTGGGTGGTCATGTTTGCTGAGGATAGTCTGAAATTACATAATCATGGCGTTGGTGGCATTCTGTTTTGATTCTGAGCAGGCAGCATGGAGCGGCAAATGAGTTTAGCCCAGCCCAGCCGTGGGCTCGGGCTGTGAGCGGGGCAAGTCCCTTGTCTTCTCTGGTCCTCGGTGTGTAAAATGAGGAGTTAGACAAGTTCAGGATGGCAGATAAATGAATGACGTTGGTGCCGTTACTTCCCGGTCCTGTGCTAACTGCAGGCATGACTAAT
The DNA here is from genome assembly GCF_018350155.1 of Leopardus geoffroyi. NCBI lineage: Eukaryota > Metazoa > Chordata > Mammalia > Carnivora > Felidae > Leopardus > Leopardus geoffroyi. Next base: position 61,059,760 of record NC_059342.1, on the reverse strand, counting down.
TGATCACTGCACACTCTTCACTGACTTGACCCACTTCTTTTGCAGCCACTGTCAGCCAGCTCATGATGTCACATAGGGTCCCGCCTATTTACCGTCTCTGGCTTGGATGGTTATGTAGGATTACCAGAAAGAATACAGGTGCCCGGTTAAATTTAAATTTCAGACAAAAAAAGAATAAGCTTTAGGACAAGTGTGTCCCCAGTATTGCTAAATATGGCAGCCCTCTTACTTAGGCCATTTCTACTCGTACAGTTAATTCTCTCTTTTAAATGTAATTAATTTCTTTCAGTCGAGACATCTATCTACCCTCCCTGTGGTACTTCTGGTAGTGCATATTCTCCAGTGCCCAAATAAGAGTCTAACTCATTCTATATTGTTTAAATTCATATTATGACTTAATGTAATGGAAAGTGGTGGAGATTTGAGGAGGAGATTTTAATTTCTGAGGACTGTATATTTTTGTAGGACTCCTTAATGAACCTACAATCCAGTGTTTCCCCGATCTCATAGACCCTTGGGTATACCACTTGGATCATTAACTTATTTCGTATTTTCCCTTAAATACACTCGTCTTTTTATTTACAGACCATGAATGGGAAAATCAGTATCACTTTCTAAGAAGTTGGTGTAAAAGTAAAAAAGAGAAAACATACTTAGTGAGATATAAAATATTAATCTGGGGCTCAACTAAAATCGTTGGGTCTCCCACCAGCAGTATACATAGGCCACAACACTGACTCGTGCAATCCCCCTGCTGGTTTGGGAATCACCTCCATGACCTTGATAGATATGTGATTCTTGAGCATCTCCTTGAATACCTCCAGCGATGGAGAACTCAGTACTTTGCAAGATTTCAATGCATTTTTGAATATCTCATTATTAAATGTTTCTTCTTAAATATGGATCCATATCAGCCTCCCCGAAACAGTCATCTATTGATCCTCATTTTCTCTCTGGGACCCCACACACGAAGCTTGTTCCCTTTGCCTTCATTCATACATTCATTTATTCAGCGAATATTTGAATGCTTCTTATCCAACAGCTTGAGTGGCTATTATCTTACAGTAGCATTGGGGAAGTAAGGATGTACTTACAATATAGTGTGATAAGGTCTGATGGGGGTAGGGTGGAGGAGGTCCAGCTGGCCTAGCCTGGAAGCATCTGTGTGTGTATGTGGGAAAGCTTTATCATAGGGGAGTGAGAGAGGCCTGATATGATTTGGGAAATAGAGGGCTGGTGTGAGAGGGAGAGAAAGGAGGCTGAAATAGTAGAAAAGGTGAAGGGTGACCAGACCAGGTAGGTTTTGTAACCCTTGCCTTCCATCAGCACAGGGATTTATTTCCTATAAAACATTTTCACATCCAAGTTCTCATTTATTTTTTACGAGCCTTTGGAGAGTTAGTCAGGACAGGACTTAGTCTCTCCATTTCACAGGTAAGAAAACCGAGACCTAACGTTGCTGGTAGACTTGCAGCTGGTATATGGAAAAGCTGGGTCTTTATGTCCCATGGCCATGTGTCTGTGCTCATTTCCTGTGTCCCAGCTCCAGCCCCGCTGGTCCAGAATGACTTCCTCTACCCTTTCGAGGAAGACTTCACATTCTTGGAAAGCACCTTTGAATATTTTATCTTGATTCAACTTAATTAATTTTCCCCGGACTGACCATGAAGCGAATCTCAGAGGTCTGGAGTCCAGAATTCTGCCACTCCCTTCCTTGGTTATGGGAGGCATTGGCTTACAAGGGCGAACTGAACCAAAGATGACCCCTTCTTTTGGAGGCCTGATGTCCCTGAGATCCGGCCTTCCCACAGCAAGAGGAAAAACCAGTGCTGGGAGAACTGAGGGATAACAGGGAAGGCTCCCTGGAGGAGGTGGCTATGAGTAGGCCTGGACAGATGATTAGGAGCTGGCCCTGAAGAGATGGGAGGATCCAGCAGACAGAAATACTCCATGCGCTTTCACTGCAAGCATTGAGGTGGGCCCCAGCACACCTTTCTCCCCCTACAGATATGATGTCAACCTATCGACTAATTAGAGGTGCTAAATTGACATGAGGAGACATGATTTTTGCAGTGTGGTAATCAAAAGGCAGTTGGCTTCACAGCTGTGATCACACGAGAGCACTTCTTACCCATAAAGACATCAACTGAAAGCAAAGTGCAAAGGAGCTGAGGAAGCCGAAGAGGATTCTAATGTAATTTGCTAATTTCCTACATTTGTCACCTGTACAGCTGCAAAGGGAAAATGGAACATTTTACCAGAAGTTTAAGAGAAAATTAAAGACATACATTCTAATTGTACACAATTAGACAAGCAATATAATCATTATTATTTTTTTAAATTAACAAGCCATTTTACATTCACTACATTAGGATTTAGAAGGCCTGATTTAGAATTATGTCTCTGTCTGGTAGCAGCCACATCACAGCGAGTGAACCCATTCATTCACCGAGGCATCTCATCTGTCAAATGGGTATGCCCCTCTCCCTGCTGCCTTCCTCGGGGTTGAGGTATCACTGAGGGAGAAGCTTTGTAAGTTAAAAGGCCTTTCATAAGGATAAGAAACAGCATGTAACCCTCGTGATGTCTAAGTCTGGAAGTTGTGACCTGACATTAGCCATCATTCACTGGGTGCCTATACTACTCTGATCCTGAGACGGGAGTGGGATGGGGTATGTCACCCTGGATTACAGAGAAGGAGACAGATCCCACAAGGTGAAGGAGTGCTCCCAAAATTGAACAGTGAGTAGCAGACCTGGAGCTTGGACCCGACCCGTCGAAACTGAAACCCTGAATTCCTACCCTTATGGCCCATACTACTTTCTCAGCACTGGCTTGGTTATGCCTTTTCTCTGTTTTACTCCCACGTCTGACTTAAAAAAAGAAAGAAAGAAGGATTTGAGGAAGTAACATTTGTTTTCCTATCTTCTTTGCATCAAATAACGATAGAAATGCTGAGGTGGGAAATGAAGGAGTAAAAATTACTGGACTGCATAACAAAAGCGAAAAAGTAAATTACTTCGTAATTTAATATTTACAAATAAATAAAAGCTATTTCTTAAACTGGGTGATGGGCAGTTGGATATTGGTTTTGTTATTACTCCTTAAGCCGAACATGTATATTTCATACACTTATACAGTTATATGTAGTTTATACTTCATGATAAAAGTTTAAAAAGAAAAATATGAAGAATTTTCTGTTAAATAAAAAGCCAAATATATGTATGAGTTCTGTTTCACATAATTGAATTGGGCCACCTTAGGGAAATCAAAAGCATTATAAGCCAGTGATTCGATATTATTGTTGTTTCTTTTAAACAAATCCTATTGTTTCTTCTCCTTTCTTTTAAATTGCCCTAGCTGTTTTCTCCCCATGTACCGGGTGCCTCCCTAGGAAGCAGCCTTGAATATTGGAAGAGAGAGCTGCCAAAAAGGAAAGTCCCAAGTTCAAGCCTTAGCCTTGCCACTTGCTAACGTGTGAATTCAAGCCACTCACTCAACCTCTCTGAGGTCCGGTTTCCTTATTTATAAAACGAGAGTAATACTGTCTACTCTACCAATATGGTGGGGTTTTGTGAAGATGAAAATTAAACTAAAGAAGTAAATGTGTTTTGGAAGTTGTTAATTACAGAAGCATAGCAGTCTGCGGAATGAGCAAAGACTCGTCAGTCTCCCTGCTCTGCCTGTTGCTTGCTGGGTGACCAAGTGCCAGTGACTTAACCTCTCTGAGCCTCAGTCTCCTCATCTGAAAAATGCAGATCACAATAGTGTCTTCCTCATAGTATTATTTTGCCCATCAAATGAGACAGTGAATGCTGAGCCCTGAATGTGATGTTTGCCCCACAGCAGGTGCTCATCATACAACTTCAAGGAGTCAAAATACCTGAGCTGGAATCCCAGGTTTGCCCCTTATGTGGTCTCAGGCATGTCACTGTGCCTCCCTGAGCCTCAGTTGCTCCATGAAGAACGAAGACAATGATGCCTCCTCTACCTCCCTCACGAATTGTTTTGAGCCCCGCCCCCCCCCCCCCCCCCCCGAAGAATATGGCATGGAAGTGAGTGGTGAGAGGCCAGGCTGCTGTGCACCTCTGAGTGATTCGAAACTAGCACTCATCAACAAAAGGAGAGATGATTGTTCCCCCAGTGGTTCCGGCCCGGGATGTCTGCCTAAAGAGGCCTCCAACCTTAGGGCAGGTCTCCGCACGACACCCCAGCAAGCCTTCCGGGGGACTGGGGCTTCACGAACCCACCCCGATGCCGGGCATTCCTTTCCCCTCGTTAACTCGGGAAATGCTTTGCAACCGCTCCGCATCACATTAATCTCACGGGCATCTGTGGAGAGGCACTTTGTGTCCAGTCTTTCGCCAGGGCTTGGGGTGCAGCGGCGACCTGGCGCAGACCTAAAGCAGCCCGGAGTTCCCAACGCACCCAGCCCAGTGCCTTTGTATACATCCTGGCACTGGCCACAAACAGGGTTTTGTCAGAAGCTTCCTGAGAAAGTTGCATTCCATTCATCTCGGCTGAAAGGGACCCGAGATGACAAATACTTCCCTCATTTAATTACAGAAACAGTCAGCAAACCCATGGAAAGAGATTAAACCAAGCAGAGAAAAGAGCAAGCCTCCATCCTATTCTGCCCCCCTTGCTTCTGGCCCCAGTTTCTCACCTAGGATTTAGCAAGGAGGGCCGCTCTTAGATGTACTCTCCACCTGAAAAGTGCCAAATCTCTGCAGGAAAGTTAAAGTCAGAGACCCCAAACCAGGGAAAGAATGAATTGCATTTAGGCAAGAATCCATCAGTGGCTCGGAGTTTAATAAAGATCCTGAAGTTGGGAGGTATGTTTACATTTTTCATCTGGGCTTACATCTGCAGAGAAGTGAGACGCAAAGGCAATTATCTGAATAAATCAGATCAAATGAAATGCATACTCCCGCATGAAGTGAACAAACTTTTTCATCATTTTCCTCAATTGGAGGAAATTCTTGGGGAGAAAAGCAGAATTGTGTGGTCGCAAGGAGCCTCTGAAATCCTTTGTCCATCATTTTCAGAGGTGAGGAAAACAGACACCTAGAAGAAATGATGCCCTTGTTCTCACGGTCCTAGAGACAGGGTTGAGCCTGGGTTTCCCAGGTCCCTAAAGTGGCCTTGTAGTGGCCTCAGCTTAATGTTGAAGTGGCTTGTGGTTCAATGTGCACACCCTAAACTCGCAAAATACTGTGTGCCAGGAGAGAGATGCTAACGGCTCTCTCCCCTTCCTACTCTGCTGGGTAAGGTGTGCCCCCAGAACGGAAACTTTCTATGTGTGAGAGACTGGAAACCTTGCCCCCTGTGCTACTGGGTCTCAGAAGAAGGAGCAAGCCTTCAGGTTTGGATCATTGCCTCATCTCACCCGGAACTGGAAGTTAAGAGCCGGTTGAAGAAAGAGAACCAGATGTGAACTTAAAAGACCAGCTTCACAGTTCCTGTATTGACCTTGCACAACTGTATCACCTTTCTCTTTCCTTGGTTTCTCCGGCTGTAAGATGGATGGTGATTCCTACCTCAAAGAACCAAGGGGCTCTAAGACTAACTGACATCCTAGATGTTTGGCAGCTTCGATGATTCTAAAAAAGATGGAGCTAGATTAATAAATTCCCACTAAGCTTTGCCTCCCAGCACTCCGGACACTACCTCGTAAAATAACAATTGTTCTGAAAAATAATGGACTTTTCCCTCTCTCTCCCACAATCTGTGTTAGAGACCCAGGGCTTTGCCAGTCAGAAAATTGGACAGCTACACCTCTACTCACAGTTGCTGATCTTTGAAGCAACGAAGATGCTTTCTTCTCTTCATTTTTATCTATCTTTGTAAATTCAAACAAAGCTATAAATTGCTAGGAAAAGCTGGATAAGGAGAAGACAGGAGGGCATTAGGAATGCACTGCATACTGGGAAGCAGAAACCTCCCAAGTACAGTTTTATGGGCAAGACAGAAAAACCCTGGCAACTGTGCATGATGGAAATTTAATGTACTGTGTTGATCCAGAGTATCTGAAAATTAGGCACTGAGGGCAAAGCTGTCACCTCATTAATGTAGAACAGCAAAAAGTGAGAGCTTCTTGGACACCTAAGACTGTGCTCGAATACTTCTTTTGCAGTTTTCTGGGTAAAATATTCAATTATAATGTAAAAAGACAGAAAACAGGGCCAAGGGCAATCCACATATTATGTTATTTGATAAGCCATGTCTGAAAAGACCTGCCTTGCTTTTGACAATGAGTACACTAGAAACACCTAACATCCAGCCTTTGAAAAAATATTGCAAAAATAATCAAAGTTGCATAATACCCAGAAAAAGCAGAGGAAGAGTCCATCTCTGAAAATGTTCTATTGTAGGATAAAGAAGAAAACTTCCAAAACATACTTGGCATCCTCAATCATATGCAGAAAAAACATGGTCTCCATGAATTAGCCTGAGATAAGATGTCGGGGTGTGATCATACAAAATTCTTGGAAAATGGAAACTCTCAGTAACAAAATAAAAATATATTAGAGACAGTAAAGCTTAAAAGTGAGGCTGTTGAAAAGCATATCAACAAACTTGTAGAACAAAGAAGCTGAATGGCTGAATTGTTTATGTACCACATTGTAGTCAAAGGTCTGCAGAGTCAAATAATAATGATGTGCCACCATATCCCGGAAAGATTAGCAAGGAAAGATTGTAGGAAAGCAATAAGATGCTCTTGTGAGATACAGAAGACAAGGACCAGGAGATTATATACTTATTGTATAAACTACATTTAGAGTATATGTAGATTTTTTTTTTCTGAGTTGAAAGACCTGAGTGTATAGATTGAAGGATTCCCTGTGTTTCAGATAAAATCAAGAGTGCCCACACCAAGATCAATCTTGGCAAATATTTTGAATTCTAGGAATAAAGAACAAACATTCTTCAGGGATCCAGGCAGAGGATACCAGATGGCTACAAAGGAACAAGAGTCAAACTAGCCCCAGATTTCTCATCTGTATCACTTTGTAGTTTCAAGGGGGAGAAGTGTAGCCCAAGAATTTTATACCCAGCTAAATTCTACCATGTGTGTGTCAAGGCAACTGAGGGTCATCCTCAGCAAGTTTTCAACTACTTGCCCTTCTTCATAATATTAAAAGATACTCCAGCAGGTTGAGACAAGAAGCAAGATTAACATATCCAGAATGGAGAAGAGTAGACATGTAGTCTAAATACCAAAGAGAACATGAGGAAACAAATAGCAAGCATACAAAAAAAGAGTAAGACTGCCAACAGGATGGTAAGTGCAAGGTCAAGAACTTATTACAGCAATAAGCATGTATGTTTTTAAACCCATGTGCTCTTTTCAAGAAATATACTTTCAAATAATCTTAACAGAATGCAAATAAAAGGAGGATCAGATCTGTGGCAGGCAAATGCAAGCAGAAATTAAGTAAGGGTTTCAATATTAATATTATGCATGATATGATATAAGTCAAAAAGTAATAAAGTGACAGCAAGGTTTGTTTTACCTTGACAAATATTTTAATTCTTAGTTCATGTAATGATGATTAAGTGCCTGTGTTTGGACTAGACAAGGATATACATTGCTGAAAAATAAAGATATAATTGTAATAAACTTTTATGCTGAGAACAACATAAAATCAAAGTATATAAAGCAAAAACTGTTGAAATACACAGGGAAATTGTCAGAGACGATAGAGAAAAATGTAGTAAGTCTTCTAATCTTTGACAGGTCGAGTAAACAGAAATACAAAGCATGTGATAATAAGATACTTTTGTTGATTATATCTGTTATGCATAAGAAGTCTGACAAAGACTTTTATAGCTTACAAATTGAGACTGCATTCTCTTTTCCAGCCACCATGGAACTTTTAGAAAAATTGATTGTAGAATAGGCCACAAAGAAAATCTCAATAAATTCCAAAAGCAGACACTAAATATGCCGGATTCTCAAAACAATGCAACAAAACTATAAATGAGAACAAAACTATAAAATCAATTTAAAAGTACTCTCCAAAATAAATCCTTGGTTAGGGATTAGCTCAGAGCCTCAATCATCACAGTCTGTTTAGAAATGAACTTGGTTGTGGGGTGCCTGGGTGGCTCAGTCAGTTAAGCCTCTGACTCTCGGTTTCAGCTCAAGTCATGATCTCATGGTTCATGAGATGGACCCCCGAGTTGGGTGGCACAGAGCCTGTTTGGGATTCTCTCTCTCTCTCTCTCTCTCCCTCTCTCTCTGCCCTTCCCCCCTCAAAATAAATAAATAAACTAAAAAAAAAAAAAAAAAGAAAGAAAGAAATGAAATGAAATTAACTTGGCTGTGAGAAATAAGGCAGGAGAGCCCAGAAAGGTTTGGCATTCCAGTTAGGGCCATAAGAGTGACTATGCCTGGAAGGAAGGCCTAGCCTAGCAAGTACATAGGATGCAAGGGGGAGAAAGAGGGCTGGTATTGGAGTCCTGTAGATCTGGATTGGAGTCCTGCTCCTACCTCTTCCTGGCTATGGTGAATATGTCAACATCTCCCCATTTTTTAGGTTTTAGCCTACTTATTCAACACTAGGGATGGTGAGCTATGTTCATGGTTCTCAACCCTCCCTGGGCATCATAATCACCTGTGAAGAATTTTAATAATATTGATGCCTAGGCTCTAGGTCCAGAGATTCTGATGCATCTGGTTTGCCATGGGACCAAGGCATCATATTTTTTTTTTTAAATCTCCCTAAGCGATTCCAATGTACAGCCAATAACACAATTCCAATAACACAATAAAAATATATTGAGAACCCCAGAGCTAGATGACTTCTCAGGTTCCTGCAATTCTCAAATTCAGCAGCGCTACTAGGCATGTGCAGACTTTGCCCATGGAAGAAAGTTTTAGGGGGCTAAAGCCAGAGGAACGGTGATGCAGAGCAATCCAATCAAAGTGTGCATTATCTCAAATGGGGCAGAAAATGCCAGTGCCAGTTAATATTTTGCACTCAACATGATTTAGACCGGGGGCATATATTGTACTCCAAGCCCATTGTAAACACAATGGGCCATTTATTCGCTGAACAGTAACCACTGTAATTACCTACAGGGCAAACATACGAGGTTGTTCAAGCAACAATTAATTGTGGACCTGGAATTGATGGGACAATAGTGATAAAGTATCAACCAGAGTGTGATTCAGAAATCACATCAGAAAACCAATATTTCCCAAATTGTGTTAGATAAGCATTTTGGGGGAGGCGATGGCACATATACCACCCCAGGTCCTGAAAGAGTTACTCCCGGATTTTTCTGATAGCTCCTTCTTACACTGGTGACTGTAGGAGGCTTGAAGTGTTGTTTTAATGTTGAGAGAAAAATCACAGACCCTGTGTTTGAGGAGACGATAGAGAACATCTATTTCTGGTGCTCACCCTGGGACCCAAATGTCACTAGCAGGCAGGGGTGCTGCCCTTGTTTGGGTTGTGGGATCCTCTCTGTGAATCTGATAGCAGCCATGGATCCTCTTTTCCGTGAGGAAAAACGTGCATGTCAGTAACGCACAAATGACCACACAAGCCTTTTCATAGAGTTTTTGGGGAGCTCACAGACGCCTTGGAACCCCTCTGTATTTTCATTAGGTTGTAGTCCAGCCCCCGTGTGCATACCTCCGGACACAGGGATCTCATTTCTTCCATTGCTGGGCAACTCTGAATGGAAGCCTTCCTCAGTGTGTCCAGTGGAGATCTTCCCCTCTGTATGTTCTCCCTATTTGTTCTTATTCTACCCAGAACTTTTTAAAACTGTCATTCTACACTTGACTTTTACCAGTCTTGGGATGATGTCCCTACACGTACCCTCTAGCTCTAGGGGACAGATGATGGGATATTTTATGTTCATCTCCAACAGATGGGATGTGTTGAGGTTGCTGGCTGGACGCAAGAGATGCAGGGGTCCTAGGTAGTGGCTGTCTACCCTCTGAGCCAGACCAGGAAAGGACAAAGTCTCCCCTGCACCACTCTGCAAAAGTCTGGCAGGGAGGGGAGAAGGAGTGCTTCCTCAGATAACAGGAGAGACAATAAAAGCACCTTCAGCTGGGGCCTGAGGGCACCGGATGTTATTTCTCTGGATGCTGAAATTGACTCTGGGATGGATTAGGTCTAGAGCTGCTGCGAGGATGGCAAGGGCTCAGGGAGAAAGCAGGTGGTGGCAGGTGAGCTTGCCTTGGTTATGCCTTCTCTGGGCAAAGGGTTTACATGAGACAAAAGAAAGAAGGAAGAAGAAGGAAGGGAGGGAGGCTGGTAGGAAGGAAGAGAGGAACAGAGGGAATGGGGGTGTGGTGTGGTGTGGTGAACGACAGACTAAAAGAAACCATGGAAGAATTATTTAATAGTCTCGGTGAGGGAAAGGCCTTTCTAAATATGACACAAAACCTGAGGACACTAAAGAGAAAAAATTGATAAATTCAACCACATTAAAAAAAAAAGTCTCTATGTCAGAAGACACTGTAAGAGACATAAAAAGAAAAAGTTCAAACTAGGGGGACATTAGCAACTTCTGTTGCAAAGGGCTAGTTTCATTAATGTAAAAGATCACTTATGCCAACTGATAAGAAAAAGACTAGAAATCAAATTGGAAAACAGGTAAAGGATGTGAATGGTTTCCAGAAACAAACTGCAAATTGCTCTTGAGCATAGGAAAAGGTACTCAACCTCGCCTCTAATAAGGTAAATGCAAATTAGACGAGCAAGAAGAAACCATGTTTCCACCTTCACACAGCAAAGATCAAAAAGTGTGATAAGTGCCTTCTGTGGGTGAAGCCAGGAGGAAAGGGAGAGCAGAGATCAGAGGAAATGCTATGGAGGAGGTGACATTTAAGCTGGGCCTTGGAGGACAGATAATTAAAATCCAATTTAGCAACTTACTGGCACTTAAAAGAAAGAGAAGGAATAATAAAGGGGAAGATAGACAGATTTGACTACTGAGTGTAAATTAAAACACACACACACACACATAATGAAAAGCAAACAAACCGGGATATTTGTAGCCACTGCAATAGTCTGAGTTTGGATGCTGTACATATAAAAAAAAGTCTTCATTAAATTCAGTAAGAAAAGCATTAGAATACCACTCAAAAATAAGCAAAGGATATGACAAAGTCACTCCTAAAATAGATCATACTATTGGTTAACGATCCCATGGAAATGGTCTCAACATTATGCATAACCCATGAATGCAATATGATTCATTTTTTTAGTGATAGATCATTATAAGATTATATAGAGGAATGTTTTATTTCTCTCCGTTGCGATGACTGTGGTGAACTAGGCCCTCTAATTATATCTGGCTAGTGGGTGTGTAAATTGATACAATGGGGGGGGGATAAGTATTAAATCTTTAAAAGCTCATATCTTTTATCTGGGAAATTTTATATCACAGACTCTATGCAATAGAAACAGCCTAAAATGTGGAGAAAAGATGCTCTGCACAAAGATGCTTGTAGACTAATATGACAATAATGACAAATTACGAACGGTCTAAATGCCCCCAAATTAGAGAGTATTCAGTAAATCATGATGTGTTCATATGCTGGAATATTATGCAGCCATTAAAATGTTTGCAAGGAGGTTTTGTTTTGTTTTTTAAACAGGATGGTTTCGATGCTTGTAGGATAATGTTAAGGAGTGGGGAGGAGTTCAATTGTGTATGTAGAATGATCTCAAGAACCTCTTTTTTAAAAAATCACTGTGCATGGAAAAAGGACCGGAAGGAGATAAAAATGACGGTAATGGTGGTTCGCTGATGAGGGATAAATTATTGGTGCATTTTTTTTCCTTCTTATTTTGCATTTTTGAAACCTTCTCTTCAATTATAATGTGTTACTTTCACAACAAAAGGGCTTAAAAAATGTCTTGCCCCATGTGTTTGTGCCCCACATGAGGCTTAGGGTCTGGGCTCTATGCCATTCGGAAAGATCCTGGGCTGGCTCACAGCCGTGAAACCCACCAGTAAAGGTGTTGGCTCTTTTGTGTTTTCCAGCTTTCCTTTGCTGCGACCACGCCTGTTCTAGCTGATAAGAAAAAATACCCTTATTTCTTTCGGACTGTCCCATCGGATAACGCGGTGAATCCAGCCATCCTGAAGCTGCTAAAGCATTACCAGTGGAAGCGAGTGGGCACGCTGACCCAAGACGTGCAGAGGTTCTCCGAGGTAGGTTTGCGGAGAGGGCGCGTTCTCACCTACCTGTTAGCTGTTGTCTTCTCCCGCCAAGGCGCAATATGGCTCAATCAGGGATGGGTGATATCACAGGGCTTGTAAGCACGCTTGCATTAGCAGGATCAGAGCTGTTTTACCACCGACAAAATAGAGCTGGTGGCTGAACCATTGGTGCACGGCAGAGGTGAAAACCTACATCGAGACAGCTCAGGAGCCCAACCTTCCCTTTTGTCGTGCCTTTGGGCTAAATCGTGTGATGCATTCCCTGACTGCTCTTGTAGGTTTGCTGTCCTTGTTACTGATGCCGGGTGACCATCTAAAATCATGCTGTGCCCCCAAGAGCGTTTCTACTGTAAGGGGAGTTTGGGGAGGGGCTGGCTTGGAAGGAAGGCTCCAGTGCCACCGTGGATTGGTGGGTTTGTTTGGGGTTTTACTTGGTTGTTTATTTTAATGGCTTACACACGCACATCATATGTGGTGTTTTAGGGTTTTGTTTTGTTTTGTTGCAAAAGAAAAAAAAAGTTGAATATATATAGTAAAATAAATAAATAAATAAAAGCGTTGCTTTGCCCAATCCCCGTAAATCCTACTTTCTCTCCCAAGGGAACTCCTGCTTTGAGTTTACTGTTCATCTGCCCAGAACTTTTTCAATATACTGTTTAGACCCAAATGACTCCATACTATATGTTTTGCTTTTTTCACTTTACTACGGATCTTAGAGAGCTTGATTGACCTCATTCCTATTAATGGGCCATGCTGTTCTGTCAGATGGATAGATGGTAATTTACTGAATGTGTGCAGCTTTCTGATACCACAGCCAGCACCTTCCCGCCCAGGTGGGCATCTCCGTAACAGATTTATAGCAGTGGAATTATTGGATCATTTAGAATATTGTGACAAACTGACCTCCAGGGAGGCTGTTCTGATTTCTAGTCCTGCCAGCAGCGTGTGAAAATGCCCATTTCCACGCTTCTTTACTAATGGCAGATATTAGCAAGTGTTTAAAAAGTTTTCCCTACTCAGATGTATGCAAAAGGATCTCTTGCCTTCTTTCCCATTCTCCCTGTAGCTCCTACTTTCCTCTTCTCTCCTGCATGTGCTCTGGACACCCGGAGGGTCCCAGCAAAACAAGCTATTCTATATGTGCTTAGCGGCCTGAGAGAAAAAAAAAACATGAACTGCACAGGGAGGAAGGGTGTGGGTCGGTGGACCTCTGCGGCAGGAGTCAGGGAGGAGTCACTCCTGGGTGTGTGTCCGGGAAGGTGGGTACAGAGCAGTGGGAATCACCAGACCTGTTTCCACGGCAGCTTTGTACTTTCTGAGGCTCTGCCCTACCTCTCCGGGGGGGGGGGGGGGGGGGGGAAGGAGAGCTCCCTCCACGCATTGGCTGTGTGACCTTGGAGAAGTCCCCTCACTTCTCTGAGCTGGGGTTTCCTCCCCTATAAACATGGGGACAGTAGCCTTCCCTGCAGGTTCTTGCCGACATCAGTCATAGATTCAAAAGAGCTTTGGAAACTGTGAAGTTCCCACACTGAGAGGGGTGTTTTCAGAGGTGCTTGAAAAGCAGAAGTGTTTGGCCCCACGGTCTGCGGTTATTCAAACAAGGCAGACTTTTCCCAGGCAAAGCTAGTCCTCGTCTTCCCACCTCGCTGTTTCTCAGTCCCTAGGGAGAGGCATAAAGGAAACTTGACCCCCTGCGGGAGTGACTCATTGCCAAAGGCTGCAAAAGCTTTGGCTGCAAGAACGCCTTTTATGCTTTTTATAAGGCAGTGACCAGTGCTCTAAAATGAGTGTCAAACAGGTTGATGGCAAGGGTGGAGATGCCCAGTCCTGTGACCCCATTGACACCAAACTCTGCAGCGATTTGGAGACATCTGCTTGTTCCCATTGGAGTCTTCAGCTGTCGCAGGTCTGGCTGTCACGGCGTGAGGGACCTTTAGGGACACCTCCCCCAACTCCTCGTTGTATAGAAATGAAAACCGAGACCCAGAAAGGGGAAGGGACAACATTCAGGTTTTCAGAGCACCTCAGAAGTCACAGAAGATTGTTCACAGAAAAGGCAGGACTGAATCCTGGGATCCTGACTCCCAGAGTCAGACTTCCCATTGCTCCTTTCCATCCATAGCTTCCTGTTGTCACGTGAGAACTGCTTATAACTCTGGAGGTTGGAAATACCCCAAAGCCTTGGTTTAAAGAAAAGAAATTCTTAGTCTCCACTCAGTTGAGTGCTTTATAGATTCCCAAACACTCTCACAGCAGCAGCCCGGTGAGAGACGGGGGTGGATGGTGGGGGGGCAGGGGTTATGTTCCCATTTTCCAAACGAGGAAACTGAGGCTTACAGAGGGCATTTAGCTTCTTCCTCCAGGGCACACGCTGATAAAGGGAATGCTGCCGCCCTGCCCCTCCAACTGTCAGCCATTGCTTTCCTTATTACACTGTCCCTGTCCTCGCTGGGGTCAAGTATTGACAGTTTGGGACCACATCTCCATCCCTACACAGCTGTGTTAGGGCCCTCAGCTGAGGTTTCAGGACATCTCAGTGGGAAACCTCTTTTCTGAGGACAGGATGTTGCTTGGTGGTATTGCTGGCAAGGACCCCTCTCAATTTAAATCTCTCAGGCCAGCTGACTCCTCTGTGTGCCCAAGGGTTTTGGCATCCCTCTCCCGATGTCTGGGCTGCATCGCCGGAGTGCAGGCATGGAGGCTCGCCAGGGGCTAACAGCTTTTCGTGAGTGCGAGGGAAGCTGGATTCCTTTTATGAAATTGGTCGATCAGCAGCGTCAAGCGGTTCTGTTCCCAAGCAGTGCACTAGACGGATGGTCAGACGAAAGCAGTCGTGAAGTTGGAGGAGGAGCAGAGGAGGGGGAAGCTTAATCCCAGAAGGGCTGAAAGGGGTGCAGGGTTGCAGGCCATCCCACCTAGGGACCAGCTGCTCCTGTGGGCCCCCGCTAGTACGTGGTGCCCAGAGGCGGCCCGGGACTGGGATCAGATGGGCAGGTCTCCAGACCCCGCTTTGCCAGGCAAGGGCTGTGGGGCCACAGGCTGTTCACTTCATCTCAGCGAGATCCAGTTCTCTTTGTGTAAAATGGGGATATGTATCCCAATCCCACAGGGACTCAGAGATGACAGAGTCAGGACAAGAATATCAAAGATCTCTGTGTAGTAAATGCTCATTAAATGGACATCCTCTACTCCGCTAATTCCTGGGACAAACTCTAGGAATGCATATCCATTCACTCAAAAAAATAATAAATGGCCTACTGTGTGCCAGGGTCTGTGACGTGCACAGACCCTGTGCTGTGGAGGGCCAGGGAGTGATGGACACGGCCTCAGGGTCAGTAGGGGTCAGGCCTCCTTCACTGGGTTCTCGACTCTGGCTGCTTATTGGAATCACCCGGGAATTGGTTTTTTTTTTAAGTTGGGTTCCTCTACCCCCTGCCACCACCACAACTTTTAACGGCTTTAATGGGATATAATTTACATACCGTAAAGTTTATCCATTGTTAGTGTATAGTCCAATCATTTGTAGCAAATTTCTGTGGTTATGCAGCCCTTACCACAATTCAGTGTTAGAACACACCGATCACCTCACAAGTTTCCTTTGTGCCCGTTTGTAGTCGGGCCCACCCCCAGTCCCAGGGTCATTTGCTTGCTCGATAGTTTTGCCTGTTCTGGAAATTTCCTATAAGTAGAATTATATAACGTGCACTTTTTTTGTGTCTCGCTTCTTGTATCTAGCCTAATGTTTTTAAGGTTCATCCACGTAGCATGTTACCAGTGGTTTGTTTCTTCATATAGCTGAGTAGTATTCCCCTGTGTGGCTAGGGCACATTTCAGAATCCTCTGGGGAGCTTTTAAAATCCAGATAACCCTCGTGTTAGAATCTGTTCAATCTCCCGGTGATTTCAATGTGCTGTCCACGTTAATATGCGTTTCCCAGTTGTCTCCCTCAGGAAGCCAGGGTGGGAAACGGCGCCCTCTTGTGGTGGGGGCCATTGCTCTCAGAGTGGCCTTGGTCTTCCGGTGGCATGTCAGGCCTCCACTGGGCGGGTGACTGGGTGACTGCGAAGCAGGGTGGAGAAGGTGGAGGGTGGGGCTCTGCCAGGTGGAAGACAAAGGTGGGGGCGGGTGATGAAGATTGAGGGTGCTGCTGAGTGGGTGCTCCACGGGGCTGGGGATGGAGAGGGATGAGCAGACAGATGGCCCGTGGGCTTGGAGGAAGTGGAGCTCTGGAAGTCTCTGGGAAGCTTGGCAGTGTGGGGTGAGGGAGCCAGAAGGATGGGAGGGGCGGTCAGAACTGGAAGAAGGACGGAGGGGCCAGGCCCTGGCTCTGTGTGAACAGCTGAAGTGGAGTGGAGGTGGATGTCACTGGAATTGGGGGCAAGGAGTGGGGAGACCAGAGTGCTGAGTGACATCCACGTGGGCATGGCAGGAACAGGATGGAGGCAGGGCTTAGGGAGGAGTCGGAGGCAGTGAGCAGGGCTGCCTGGGGAACCAGCAGACCGCAGCAGGTATATCTGGGCCTCCCCTGCTTCCAAGTTCCAGGTCCTGTGGTCTACCAATTTAGGTTCCCAATTCTGTGACCCAACTAGCCAGCTGAGCAGCCTCAGTTTCCCCTTCTGTAAGATAAGGCAGTGGGGCCAGTTGACTTCTACGATCTCTCCTAACTCAAAGAATTTGTGATGAGGGCCTAGGGAGATCTGGTCTTTGACCCTGATCCTGCCACACTGGGGGTGTGGCCATGAGAATTACTTCACCGCTTTGTGCCTCAATTTCTTCGCCTTGAAAATGGCGATGGTAACAACAGTACCTAAGTCTTAGGGATGGTGAGGATTAACTGTGTTTAGAAACTTAAGGTGCTAATTGAAGTGCCTGGCTCATAAGAAGCACCATGCAAGAGGTGGCTGTTATTTTTATTATCATCTCGAATCTGGCTCCTTAGCCTGTGACTGCCCCCACGCAGGAGCCCAGCTGTGTGGCTGCATGGCTCCCCTTCCTCCCTGCCCTCCAAGCAGGCTCTGAGGCTCCCAGCTCAGTTGCTGGTCATCAAGTGATCTCAGGACTTCTGGGGCTGACCTTTCCATCCCAGAGACCTCCCCCAAGTGGTGGGATCCTTGAGGCCCTTGATCTGTCCAGCGCCGAAAGGGCACCATCTGTAGAGTTCCTCCTGAAAGCAACAGCCCTTTCAGCCCTCCACAGCCCCGCCTGGCCCCTTGAGGCCTTTCCGGCTTGCTGAGTTACCATCTGCCCCACTAGAGGGGTCTCTGGTCACTTCCTCTAAAGTTACTGCTTTTTATAACAGAGCAGTGGATGACAGGGGCCTCCTGCTTGCATCTAATCCGGGAGCCAGCCTTGTTAGAGTCATCAGCCCCTCTCGGCTGCCCTAAGCAGGAATGAACTTGACATGCTGGAGAGACCCTTCATGGTTCCCCGAGGCTTCCTCTCAACTCCAGTTTGTTCCCCCTTTGGTGCAGCCATACCTCTACATTCCACGTTCTCTCTGCAGGAACGTCCTCCCCCACACCTGGCCATCCTTCCTCCCCAGGCTGGATGATGTGCGTGTGCTGCCTCTGTGCTCCCCGCACCTCCCCCCACCCCAGGCTTCTCTCTGCCCCAGCTCCTTGCACAATGCAGTGTGGTATGCCATCTGCTTCTTCACCCATCACCCACCGCCACTGGCGGGGGAGCCTCTGTGGACAAGAGCCACCCCGACCTTTCTGTCCCTTCACCCTGCATGCCGCCTGACACATGTCTTCAGCAAGGATTTCAGTAAATGTCTCTCTAACCATCGGGCCAGATTCTTGGGGGCAAATGCAGTCATTTCCCCTCTGTTGCCCTCAGTCTGCCTGCACCTAGGATGGTGAGGTGGGGAGGGAGGGGTGCAGAGAGATCCCTGCTCCTAGCCTGAGTCACCGGGGCCAGAGAGAAGAAGGGAGGGGCTGCACGGGCAGCAAGTTACAGTCCCACAGACCTCAGCCAGGCCATTCTGTCGTTTCTCACCTGGGTCTTGTTTTTGGATGGGACGTTGTTTCTTGGCGGAGATTCTTCTAGAGATCTCACTGGGAAGTTCTGGGCCAGCCGCTGGAAACAGCAGTGGCCAGGATCTGCATCATGCTTCTGGGTGACAACGATGTCGGGCACTGGAAATGTATACGTTGTAGTTCGTGTCTGACTTCTTTTTGTCGGCTGTGTCATCCTGGGATGTTCATTCTGAGTGGGCAACAGTCAGGTAATCCCAATGGTTCTCGAAGTACAGTCCTGGACCAGAGGCATTAGCGTCATTGTCACCTGGGAACTTGTTAGAAAAACAAATTTGAGGGCTCCACCCGGTCACCCTGAAACAGACCCTTCGGGGTGGCGCCCAGTATGCTGGGGTTTTCGAACCCCTATGCTGGAGGAAAGGGCAGCCTTCAGCTGAGGTCACTGTGCTCCGAGGTCTACTTTATCTGAGAAAAGGGACAGGCCTGCTGCAAGAACCGAGGCACCTCTCGTCTCTGTCCTTGGCTTCCCTCCAGGCTGCAGGATCACCTGGGCAGCCCACACATCCTCAGATCTTCCATCTTTAGGAGGCAGGAGGGGACTCCTGACAGACCAGATTCTTATCCGAGTGGTCCTAGTGCCCCAGCCTGTGCCCAACTTTCATCTGAAAACTTGCCAATGCTTTTAGGCGATGACTGTCCGCCCCTAGGCAAGAAACGTCCTCTCCTTCTCTGGGCTCTTACCTTCAGCGCTGGGAGAGACCTGGCCTGTGGGCCAGCCAGCAGGGACTGCTCCCTATCCGTCCTGCCCACACCAAAACAGCTGTTCGTAGCAGCCTCTTTGGCATTTGAGGGGACGGGGGGGGGGGGGGGGGTCCATTATTTCCCAGGGTGTATGTATATGTGATAGGATTTTTGTACAGTTTTAACAGTTGTGTGTTTTTGCTATTATATACCAGGGAGGAAAAGATAGCTAGCTCATCAAAACCGCACTTCAGTGAGGTTATTGTTGGGAATGGAAACCTCATTTAAAAAGTGAGGCTGTTCAAAGGAAAAAAACGAAGCCAGTAAGCACAGAGGTGGTGCACTTAGGTGGTGAAATTGCCTCTAAAGGGGTACAGGAGGGACTGAGGTTTGGGAAACACCGGGATGGATGAAGCCCATTCGGCTGCCTGTTCATTTAACACACGGCAGTGGGTGAGGAGTGGAGGGTAGTACTGGAAGTAATAGGCTTTTCTTTGAAGCCCTGGGCCGTGCAGATATTCAGTGGCAGAAATTCAAAGTCAAGGTCAAGGACTGGACCTGAAAACCTCCAGCCTTCTGAGGCTGAAACTCCATGGAGCAGACTCTAGGGTTCAAACGACACTTGTTCCTTCATGCGCATGGCCCCAGAGGAAAGTGCAACCCACTAGCAGGTGCTCTGCCGTGCCCATCCCCCCACAGTGGGAAGACCCCCGTGTGGGTGAGAACCATCCACAGTCAAGTGTGTGGTTTCCAGTGCTCCCGCCACGCTGGTGGCAGTGTTCTGTGGTGGTGTGCACACACCTGGGAGGCCATTCAGGGGTCTTGCCCAGTGGTGGATGTGGTGACTACGACTTCTGAAGAAAAGGCAGACCTCCAGCCTGGATGCCCTTGGTCTGGCTCAGAGGCTCTGCCCTCGGGAGAAACTTTCCCCGCTCCGCTTCAGAACAGGAAGGGGATGGCTGCCCCATCCGTGGTGTGAGAGGAAGACCCCGGGGCCCGCAGGATGCTTCCTCCCTAGCATTCCACGCCAGGTCCCCAGAGCTGAGCATCCTTCCAACACACACAGCCCTACTCTGAAAGGAAAGGAGTTGCCCGGACCCTGCTTAGAGAGGGCAGGAAGCTTGGCTGTGGGAATGTGGTGCCAACCACCAGGGCTCATCCAGAGCCTGGGTGAGTGCCAGCCTTTCAGCTCACCAGGGCTGTGATATCAGATAAATACACCTTCCACCCAGGGCCACATGGATCCCGGAGCACAGGGGTGAGGATCCAGAAGGAGATCCTGGAGATGTCTGGGGGGAGGGTTCCTGCCATCCACGCCAGCCTCAGAGCCCTCACCAACAACACTTCTAGGGCATCCCCCACAGCCCCTGGGCTCTGGTTCCCAGAGCATGACTCTAGCCCCATGAAGCAGAACCTTTGGTGTGGGAAAATGTAAGTATAACATCATCTATTGCCTTTTAGGGGGTGTGAGGGTACTGTGTGCAGGTGATGACATTCAGTCACCCAGCATGAGGCTACCTCTGTTTTGTAGAGTAGACTCAAGAAGGATTAAGTCCCTTTGCCAAGGTCTCACAGCCACGAGGTGGCAGGTGTAGGTGTAAACCCAGGTTCGTGCCCACCCTTGTGGAGAGGAGACCACCAGCCAGGGCCAGTATCCCCACCCCAAACCCCTACCACAGAAGCAAAGAGCTGGATATATAGACCAATCAATTCATGATACAAGGGGAGCTCCTTAAGGTCCCCTGCAATTTTCATCATAAGATTCCACATTTAATTTTCATTATTTTCCCAGATTCTGAATGTCAGAGCCCAGCTCTATCTTTCTACGCTGGCTCCTACTGAAGTATCCCTTGATGCTTTGTTTCAGCTGGGTCTCTTGGTTGACAGGGCAGTGCATCTCATAGTGTGCAGGTTTCTAAAGCTATTCTGGTATATTCTGGCTGAGGTTTTTTTTCCCCCAAGACCCAGCTGCCAGGGTTGGATAGTGCCAGGACAGTAGGAGCAAAGGAGTGGAGTTGGAAGGTGTGTGGAACCTTCAGGAAAAGGCGAATAGTCAGTGTGTAACGTGAGAAGCGAAGAATGAGCTGAGAGGAAGGAAGAATGGTGAAGGCCCTGCCCTGCATGACTCTGTGTTTGGGCTTGAACAGCAGCAGTAGGGAGCCATGGAAGGCTTTTAAGCGGGGAGTGAGAGATGGTAGCAATCTGGGAAACCAGCCAGGAGGTTACTGCAGTGACTCAAAAGAAAACTAATAAGATTGTAGTTATTTTCTCACATAAAAATGTCAAGTTCTCTTTGCTTTCATTTTTTTTGCTTCTTTATTTAAACATACTAATACATTGCTTTCTAACCCTAATATTAATATGTACTCAATGCCGAAACCTTGGAAAACATAGAAGAGCAAAAAGGAAAATTAAAAATCAGCCATAAGCTAGCCACTGAAAGGTCATCGTTAACATCAATAGCATATGTCTTCATAGTTTTTTCAATGTGTATGAGTGAGTATGTATAAACAAATACATGTTTTTACTATAGAAACAGCTTCTTTAATTTAGCAATCTAGGGGCAGCAATCCAGGGGAATTTAGCAATTCCAGGCCAGCGGGTACTGTTCCCACTGTGACTCATAATAGCCTGTCCACTGAGCCTGGTGACACCATGAAGCTACCCCACCTTTGCCACAACCCTCTCTGGTGTGTTTTGGGCAGTTTCCCTCCAGTCCTATTCATCCCGTGGCCTGTTCCCTTTCTTCCTATATTCCAAGAGTTCTGCAAATATTCTGTCCATTGACGGGATTCTTCACTGCTTTCCAGAGCTGTTACAGATATTTTTCTTAAAAAAAATCTTTGTCATTTGGGGCTCCTGGGTGGCTCATTCGGTTAAGCATCGGACTTTGGTTCAGGTCACGATCTTGCTGTTCCCGAGTTTGAGCCCCACGTCGGGCTCTGTGCTGGCATCTCAGAGCCTGGAGCCTGCTTTGGATGCTGTGTCTCCCTCTGTCTCTGCCCCTCCCCTGCTCTCTCTCTCTCTCGCTCGCTCTCTCAAAAATAAATAAACATTTAAAAAATTTTTTAAAAATCTTTGCCGTTTTGAGGAATTTGAGATGGGACAGGAAGTAGATGTATATTCTCTGTTGCTGTTTTTTGGAAATAGCTATTGAAAAAAATTCTACTCTATGGCTATGCTGCAATCACTCAAGACAAGCTCCCACTATTGAACATGGAGATGGTTGCCAATCTTTCCTGATTACAAACAACAATGCAGGAAACTCATACTTGTATTTTTGTGTGAACATCTCTGATTAGTTTCTGAGGATAAATTCCTAGAAATAGTGTGAGCACATTTTGGAACCTTTTGTACATGTTGCCAAATTGTCCTCCAGAAAGATCATACCAATTTAGAGTTGCATAGCAGGATATGACAGCACTCATTGCCAACGTTATATATTATTCTTTTTTGATCCTTGGCAATTGCTGTTTTAATTTGCATTTCTTTGATTACTTCTAAGGTTGAATTTCTTTTTTACTAGGAATCTGTCTCATTTCTGTTTCTCCTTTTGTAAATTGGCTGTTCATGTTATTGGCACATTTTCCTATTGGAGTGTTCTTATTCTTACTGATTTGTAAGAGCTTTTCATAAGTGAAGCGTGTCCGCCCTTCATCACATTGGTTGCAGATACCTCCCTGTGTTTCATGTGACATTCAACTTTGTTTTTTATGTTATTTGATGCTATTAAAAAATTTACTATTTTATATAGTCAAATTTATCAAGACCATTTTTTTTCATTTTTCATTTTGTATTTGGCATGCCCTTCTTATCCCCCAATTTCTATAAACATTCACCTACATTTTCTTTTTCTTCTAGTACTTTTATTACTTCATTTTTCAATGTATCTGAAATTTTAGCATATAGCCTGGAATATCAAACCTTTATTTCTCCTGCCCCCATAGTCAGTCAATAATTCTTCCAGCATTTCATTAATATATTTTCCCCAACTCATTTAAAATGCCTGTGCTAAATTGTATCTTCAGAAAATAATGTACTACATGTTTTTTATACTTTAGATCAGTTCTATAAAAATATAACGCAAGCCGATTTTAAATTTTCTACATAGCCATATTTTAAAAAGTAAAAAGATACAGGTAAAATTAATTTTAATACTATATTTTATTGAATGCAGTGTATCCAAAACATTATCATTTCAACATGTGACACTAGCCATGTCGAATTCTCAGTAATCACACATGGCTAGTGGCCACCATATTGGATGCTGTAGCTTAAGACTGTTCTTGGGTTTTCATTTCATTCTGTTCCATTAATCTATCTATTCTGGAATTGGCATCTCTGTGTTTTAAATATTATTCATGTATAATACAACTTCATGTGCAATCCTTCCTTCTTTTTTCACAATGTCTTTATATTCACCGATTTAATTTTTAGAAGGTTCTAAAAATGCAATAGGTGTTTTTATTTTAATTTTAGTAACTCCAGAATTAAATTGGGAGACATTTGACATCTTTATAATGCTGAATCTATCCATTCAGGAACATAGAACATCACTCCATTCAAAGTTTTTAATTAGGTCCTCAATGAACTTTTGTCATTTTCTTCCTGTACGTCCCTTTCATTTCATGCTAGGCTTATTTTCAAGTATTCCACATTTATTACTGCCTTAGGGAAATGGGATCTATTTTCCTTGATGTTAAGTTGTTATTTATCACTGGAATAGAGGAAAGATGTCGATCAGTGTATGTACATATTGTGACTGGCCATACTGAATTCTTATTACTTCTGGTAGTTTTTTCTCACTTAATTCCCTTGGGTCTTCTGGATGGGCAACAATACCATCTTGAGGAAGAATCAATTTGCTTTCTGTTTTCCAGTGTTACAGCATCTTTATCTTCATGGTTTTTCATTGAGGTGGCACTAGATGGTGGTTAGAACAGAATGACTGCCCGGGTTCTGATTCTAGCTCAGCTACTTTCCACCTCTGTGACCTTGGGCAAATTATTTAACTTTTCCTTGTCCCCCATAATGAAGACATACTCATAGTACCTCGGCTTTTGTGACTGTTAAAATAATGAATACATATAAGGTACTTAGGACTTAGAGCAGTGACCAAAAAGGTACCTGATATATATTAGCTATTATTATTGTTATTATTATTGCCTTATTCACATAACATCCTAGAGTTATATTTAAAAATAGTGATAATAGTGGATATTCTTGTCTTATTCTTGGCTTTAATGAGAATGCTATTTGTAAGGTATGAGGTCTGTTAGAAGAACAGATATTCCTCATCATGTTAAGGGACCTTTTAGTTTTATTTATTCAGTGTTTGAACCAGATATGCATGCTTAAGAAATCAGATATCTTTTTAGAATCTATATCAATAGCTATGCCTGTTTTTCTTTGTTTTATTAGTGTGACAAATTATAGTCATCAATTTCCTTTGTTCATTCTATAATGCATTCATTCAACATATGTTTGTGGAGTGCCTGGCATGTGTTGGGCACTGTTCTAGGCACTGTGACACATTGGTAAATGAAACAAAGTCCCTGCCCTCTAGGAACTTGTATTCTAGTATGGGGAAACAGATGATGAAAACAATGAGAAAATAAATGTATAATATGTCAGGTAATAATAAGTGCTAGTGAGAAAAGTGAAGTAGGGTAAGGGGAATAGGATATGCCACGTGGGGTGGGGTGAGGTCAAGGAGAGCTTCAACCATATGGTGACTTTTTGAACAAACACCTGAAGGCAGTGAGAGGCAAGTCATAGGATATCTGTGAGAAGAGGGTTCCAGATAGAGACAATAGCATGTGCAAAGGTCCTGATGCTGGTGGTACTGGAGCCACATCACAGAGACCATTATGACTAGAACAGAGTGGGTGAGAGGGGAGTAGAGCTCTTTGGGGCCGGGGGGGATTTCCAGCCCCGACAAGACGTTTGTGAGGATTTTGGCTTATAGTTTGAGTCAGTTGAGAATCTACTGGGTATTTTTTTGTTGTTGTTGTTTTTCTAAATGTTTATTTATCTATTTAGAGAGAGAGAAAAAGAGTACAAGTGGGGAAGGGGCAGAGAGAGAGAGGGAGGGAGAGAATCCCAAGCAGGCTCCACACTGTCAGCATGGAGCCCAACGTGGGGCTCGATCCCACCAACTGTGAGATCATGACCTGAGCCCAAACCCAGAATCCAACGCTCAACTGACTGGGCGTTTTTTATTATTGAGAAAAATTTCATATAATATGAAATCTACCATTTTCACCATTTTAATGTCTACAATTCAATGGTTTTTGATATGTACACAGTGATGTGAGCCATAACTACTCTCTAATTCCAGGGCATATTTATCACCGCCAAAACAAATCTCATGTCCATTAACAGTCACTCACTTCCCCACCCCGGCCCAGCCTGACAACCGCAAATCTACTTTTTGTATCTGTGGATTGGCCTATGGTAGACATTTCATATAAATGGGATCACAGGGGTGGGAGATAGGGGAAGTGGGTGAAAGGTACACACTTACAGTTATAAGGTAAATGTATTCTTGGGGTCTAATGTACAACATGGTGACTATAGTTAATAATACTGTACTGTGTAGTTGAAAGTTGCTAAAGAGAGTAGGTCTTTGAAGTTCTCATCACAAGGAAAAAATGACTACTATGTGAGGCAAACTTGTGGTGGTGATCATTTTGCAATATGCATATGTCAGATCATATGTTGTACAGGTTAAACTTATACATTGTCAATTGTATAAGTCAATAAGCCAATTGTATATCAATAAAACTAGAAAAAAGAAATTATAAAATATGTGGCATTTTGTGTCTGACTTATTTGCACGTCGTCTTTGGAGGGATGCCTATTAAATCTTTTGTCCAGTTTTCAATTGTGTTGTTTGTCTTTTTGCTGTTGAGTTAGGAGTTCTTTATATATTCTGGATACTAAACCCCTGTCAGATATGATTTGCAAATATTTTCTCTTATTTTGTGGGTTGTCTTTGCACTTTCTTAATGGGTTCTTTGCACAAAAGTTTTCAATTTTGGTGAAGTCCAATTTATTGGGGAGTTTTTTTCTTTTGTTTCTTGTGTTTTGGTGCTGTATTCAAGAAACCATTGTCTACTCCAACATCATGAAGATTTAAACCTCTGTTGCCTTCTTAAATTTTTTTTGATGTTTATTATTTATTTTTGAGAGAGAGAGACAGAGTGCGAGTAGGGGAGGGGCAGAGAGAGAGGGAAACACAGAATCTGAAGCAGGCTCCAGGCCCTGAGCTGTCAGCACAGAGCCCGATGTGGAGCTCAAACTCACGAACCGTGAGATTATGACCTGAGTTGAAGTCAGACGCTTAATCGACTGAGCCACCCAGGCACCCCAAACCTATGTTTCCTTCTACGAGTGTTATAGTTTTAGCTTTTACATTCAGGTCTTTGGGACATTTTGAGTTAATTTTTGTATGTGGTGTGAGGTAAGGGTCCGACTTCATCGTTTATAATGAAGCTATCCAGTTGTCTTTGCACTCTTTGTTGAAAAGACTAATGTTTCTCCATTAAGTGGTCTTGCCACCCTTCCTGCAAATCAGTTGGTCGTAGTAGTATGGGATTTATTTTCTGGACTACTGGAGAGTTGTTAAAAAGAAAGATTTGATCTCTTTCATTTTAAAAGGATCACCAGGGCTGCTGAGTGGAAGGTGGTGACTTGGACTAGATAATGAAGACCAATCAAATTCTGCATCATTTTTGGCGGTAGAGCTGATAAAGTAGATTTCTTGATGGAATGTATGTGTGGTGTGAAAAGAGTGAGGCATCGAGGATGGTTCCAAATATTCAATACAAGCAACTGGAAGGAATGAGTTATTTATTAACTTGAGGAAGAATGCAAAGGAGCAAGTTTTAGAGAGAAACTCAACAGTTAAATTTAATGCCTGTTGGATATCCAGATGGAGAGGTTGACTAGGTAGCTGGATAAATGGATCTAGAATTCACAGTTACATTAAACCATGTTAGCATTCCTGAAATAAACCTGCCTTTGTTATGCTGCATTATTCTTTTAACCAATTTAATTTCTTAGGTTTTTTTTTTTTTCTGTAAGTACGTGTGGAATAGTTTATCTTTTACTCTGATGGTGCCATCTTTAACCAAGTTTAGTTGACAGAGTTATTCTAGTTTTACAGTGGGTATTAGAAAGATTTCAGTCTTTTTAGATGCCCTGGAATAGTTTATAAAATATACAAATTAGCTGCTCCTTGAAAATCAAAAGATGAATCTACGAAACCATCCAGGATTCTATGCCCCCCACCTCATCCTTCCTACAAGTTGTCTTTGTGGCTTCTGCCGTGCTTCTTTTTTTTTTAATTTTTTTTTTCAACGTTTATTTATTTTTGGGACAGAGAGAGACAGAGCATGAACGGGGGGGGTGGGGCAGAGAGAGAGGGAGACACAGAATCGGAAACAGGCTCCAGGCTCTGAGCCATCAGCCCAGAGCCCGACGTGGGGCTCGAACTCACGGACCGCGAGATCGTGACCTGACTGAAGTCGGACGCTTAACCGACTGCGCCACCCAGGCGCCCCTCTGCCGTGCTTCTTGATCAGGTTTATACTTGTGTGAATTTTAGTAACTCGCATTTTACAGAAAACAGTCCATTTTTTTTGAGATTTTCAAATTTATGAGCATATATTTGAGTACCATTATTTTTAATTTGTGTCTTTTTTCATATGCTCTTTCTCATTACAGATATGTTTCCCCACTTTTCCCCTGATTGAACTAGCTACTTTGCTTTTTTATTGATTTAACTGATATTAACATCTTAAATTCAGCATGCAAAAAATGGTCATGTTTCTTATTTTTCCAAATTATACTAAACCTGGATCAAGTATACCATCTGTCACCAGATTTGCCTGGGTTAGCATCTCACGTCTTAAAGCTTCGTCCTCTTCCGGTGTGGCCAATAACCCCGATGGTCTTTCCATCACCAAGCCGGGAAATCCTGCATTCTGCAGCCCTTGCTTCCTGCTGCCATTTGCTGTTGACACTGGTCAGACTAGTTACCACCATTGGTCCAGGTCCCTGGACAAACTTCTGGGCATCCTTTTGCTCCTCACTAGGTTCCCAGGTTGCAACTTTCCACCAACGGCTTTTTCACTTCCATGTGGAGCCCCTCCCAGGATGCAAGAACACTTCGTCAGGAGTGAGTTGCTCATTTTCCTCCCATCGATCCAGAACCTCTCTTGGCTTTTTCTTCTCAGATAGCTGCATCACCAAGAGTCAGAGAGGGTTTCTTTTAGCAACTTGCCCCTAAATGGTCCTGTTCTCTTTTGCAGCAGAGTAGAGACCTCCTTGAAGCAGACACCTTGGTTGCTTCTGGGGGATCCATTTGCCCCCCCTCCTTTAAAGATTATTCCTCCTACCAGAGATAAACAAATTTTCCAGATAGTTCTCTCACTAAAGAACATACAGCAAAAGAAAACAAAACAAAACAAACAAACAAACAAACAAAAACCTCACAAGTTAAATCTTTAGTGAAAGATCCCATTGTCTTGTTTTTAATCCAAAGAACCATCACCTGGATTTTCATTGGCTCCACTTTTATTTAGCTACTAATTTATTTGTTTCTGCTTTTATCTTTATGAATACCTTCCTACTTTAAGTTCACTTATTTTGCCATCCTTTTTTTATTTTAACGTTTATTTATTTTTGAGAGAGAGACAGGGAGAGAGACAGAGCGTGAGCAGGGGAGGGGCAGAGAGAGAGGGAGACACAGAATCTGAAGCAGGCTCCAGGCTCCAGGCTCCGAGCTGGCAGCACAGAGACCAAAGGGGGGCTTGAACTCATGAATGGTGAGATCATGACCTGAGCCAAAATCAGATGCTTAACCGACTGAGCCACCCAGGCGCCTCTGCCGTCCTTTTTAACTTTCTGATTTGCACATTTATTTTTTATTATTTTTTAGTTGCTGTCAAATGTATTTAAGCTAATGTATTTGTCTTTGGTTACAGCTTTGACCAAATCCTATACATTTAGTTAAATAGTATGCCATCCTCATTCTAAGGAGACTGCTCTATAATTGCATTTTCCGTTTAAAATATTAGGTTTCTATTTATCTAAGTACATAAAAGATAATATAAAACATAAAGATGCAATATAACATAAAGATGCTACAGAAATATTAGCACTTTTGTTTGTGGCCCATCCTTCATCACCTCTAATTTTGTATTATTATAATCTGAGTTTTTATTTGACTTTATTCTTTACATTGCAGATATTCTTTTTCAGTTGTTATTTGAGATATAAATTTTATTTTATTTTTAAAAAATTTTTAATATTTATTCACTTTTGAGAGAGACAGAGAAGAGTGACAGAGCATGAGTTGGGGGAGGGGCAGAGAGAGAGGGAGACACAGAATCTGAAGCAGGCTCCAGGTTCTGAGCTGTCAACACACAGAGCTCAACGTGGGGCCTGAACTCACAAACCATGAGATCATGACCTGAGTCGAAGTCGGATGCTTAACCCACTGAGCCACCCAGGTGCCCCAAGATACCAATTTAATTTTAAAACTATATTATAGTAGCTATGATTTTAAGATTCAGATCCATATTTATAAGGCTTCAGTCTCTGTTGATGGATCTTTCACAAGTTGGGTATTCTGGTGTGTCTTCCATGGCATGAGTCATCTTCTTCTGGAAGACTGTGTGGGCTTTGTACCCACCATGCTTTTCCACAGATCAGTTTCTCTCTGTTGCTTCTTCTATGAGATGTAGATTTTTATGATCATAATCTTCTTCCTCAAACCTCTCTAGGCATTACATCAATGTTGTGATGAAGTCTGAATGCAATCTGATTTGATTCTTTTGTAGACAAGTCTTAATTTTTCTTCCAACCCTCCCCCCCCCCCAAACATGCTGGACGCTTGTAGGATTCTTTCCCAATCCTTGGAATCAAAAAAGAAAATACAGCGCATGTCGAGTGTTTGTCTGTCTTGTCTAAAATGCGATTACCATTTTTATTTGAAGAATTGAGTGTTCAGATGGCAGTTTTCTTCTATTATATCTTTAATTATTGCTGTTTTGTTCTGGTATCACTTTTAGAGAAACTAGTAATTCTCAAGTGAGCCTCTGTCATTTGTTCTCCATATTATTCTGTTCTCTCTGGTCATTTTTATTTCAGTCCCTATTCTCTGCGTTCTGAGAGGACACCTCACCTTTGTCCCCCCAACAGCACCCATTGGTTTTCTGCAGTGAGGTTCTGCTCTTTCCTGCTTCCAATGTTTCTTAAAATTCTCATAACCTTATTCACTTCCCATCATTATTCTCTTAACCCTGCCAGCTTTCTTTTAGTTTTAATCTGTTTTTTATTGCATATTCCACTTCTTACATCTGAGAGACCAGGTTTTAATGATCTCCTTGAAGTACAAGACAGCCACAATTTACTTCTAGTTCCCAGAGCAAATCCTTTTAGAGGCAGTGTTCTTCCTGTGTGAGCATTCTTTGTTTGCTCCCTTTCTGTTTCAGGAAGTGTTCATAGGCTCCACGTGTATTTTAGGTGTTCCCTGGACCTGGTATTTTCTTATAGCTGGGTTAGTTATCCTGGGGCCCCCTAATCGTCTGACCTAGATGCTATCAGATTCCTTATCTCAGGTATTAATCTGGAAGACTGGATGAAATTTCACATTACCAGCCAGGGACCAGCAGCCCGAGGGTGGAGGTTGGAGATGAGGCAGCGGGGGGCAGGGGGGAGGGGGTACATTCTGTGCTGTGGGAGTTGCTTTTTTAGTTTGTTGGCACTGCCGCTCCAGATGTGTGCTGTTCCTCCTGGCCTGTCCCTTGTTCCCCTGCCTGCCATGTGTGGGAGATGCCCAGGCCTATCTATCATCGGGAAGCTGGGCTTGAATGGGCTTCGCTTGTTGGTTCTTGGAGCTAATGGCCCAGCCACTCCAGAAGGCCCTAGGGCTGCCATGAGAGATGGGCTCCCCGGCGTGGGCTCTGCACTCCTCCTGTGACCCAGCCTCTCCTCCGCTCTCATTCACTCATCCTCAGAGGCTATGAGGATGGTCCTGTGAGCGCGGCCACCCTCCCTTTCTCAGGAAGGAAAGCTATGAGTCAACCTTCAATCTGGTTCCACTGGCACTGTACCTAGCAGAAATTCCTCAAAGCTGGTGGCATATTGATGGCACTCTTTCTTATTCTCCAATGCTGAAGCAGATTCCCCCCTATTTTTAGACTCCCTTGGTCCTTTCTGTCACTTTCAGAAGGAGGTAGCTTAGGTGGGAGTTGGACATCTGTGCTCAGCCCTACTGTCTTCCCCAAAAGTTTCATAGTTAACATTGTTACCCATACTTTGTCCTTGGGCATAGAGATATTTGGCAACTCCTGAGCATTTCATTTTCTGTGGTCCCCTCTAAGCTCCTCAAACATACCAGGCCCCATCACATCTGGCTCTGTCGTTTCTCCTGGGCACTGTTCCTCTCCCTCTCAGGTGTTGGGAGCATCCTCTCAATCAGATGAGGGATTCTGTCAAACGTGGTACCGCCAGTCTCGGGGCTGTGAGCGCCACTCCTTGCCAGGGGCTCGGCATCTGGCATCATAAGCCGCATCCTGGCTTTCAGCAGTATTGATGGAATTTCCCCACATCCTCCTTTCTCTGCCAAAGTTATGACCTTCAAGTGGAAACAGAGAAGAAACCGTCCCTCTGCCCCCAAGTCCACCGGCTCCTTCCGAAGCCTTGCGTTTCACTAGAGAGCCATTTCAGACTCCTTCTGGCACGCCCAGGCCCTCCCGCGTGAATCAGCGGCCGTGGGCAGCCGGCGGCGGGGAGGGAAGGGGTTGCAGAGCCCCCCCACCCATCACTGCTTGGCTGCCCGCCCCGGGAAGACAGCACATCACACAATTTGCCATATCAAGTCTGTGAACAGCTGCCTCCCTACCCTTCATGGGAAGTCACCAAGCACCACACATCTGCTCCTTCCGGGGATGGCAAGAAGATTCCTCCTACCGCAGTGCCTGTGAATTCCCTTTGGGGTTCCGTGGGGCACAGAATAACATCTCCTGCAGAAAGCCCGCAGCCAGCCTTCACGAGGATACACACCCATGGAGGTTAGTCTCAGCGGCACCAGCGGCCCTTTCTGCCCTTCTCCAGCCTCCCCTCATGTTTGCTCCAGCCTCCCTTTCTTGAGTCTGTTGCCTCTAATAATAAGGACAGCCATTCACTGAACCTCAGCCGTGGTGGACCTGAGCACGCATTAGCTTCTCTTGACCTTCCTAACGGTGTCCAGATAGTTGTGGTTATGCCCCTCTCACAGATAAGAGAAGCTCGCCGAGAGTCTCCTTGCTCCCTGGAAGTGGCCCGGCCAGTGGGGGCGTAGCCCGCGTTCCAGTCTGGAGCCACCTGACACTGCATGTGCTCTTGCCTCTCTCCCAACCGCCTCCCTGAAGGGGAAAATAGAACCACGGGCTTCTTGTAGGTTTAGAGCAGTGGGTCTGCACCTGTGGGCCCATGGGCCAAATCCAGCTCTCTGTTTTTCTAAATAAAGTTTTATTGGAACACAGCCATAGCCATTCATTTGCACATTGTCCAGGGTTGCTTTTGCAATGTAAAGACAGAGTCGGGCAGTTGTGACAGAGACTTTGTGGCCTGCAGAACCTACAGTACTTATTATCTGGCCCTTTACAGATCAAGTTTCCCCAGCCCCGGTTTACAGCATGGGCTGTGGAAAGACACCTGAAAAGTTAAATACCTGGTTTGCTACTTCCTAGGTGTGTGACCCTGGGCAAGTGACGCAACATCTCTGAATCTCATTTTACTTACTCGTAAACTGGTCAGAATTATACCTTCTGAGCTTATACCCAGTGGTCAAGAGGAGTAAGGTGACATGTGTTGGGGGCCCTGCATAGTTGGGACGCTCAGTAAACGTGAGCTGTCACTGTTACCTTTCTCACTAACCCAGATGTTCAGCAGTCTCCACTTTTTCTCTGTGGCTTCCTTTCGGAACATTCTGGCATTTTTGTCTAAGAGCGCTTTATCTTTTCTGATACCTTCTGATACATATGAAACACAGATGTTTCCCCTCCTCAGAACGCCGGGAAGCAGGCGAAAGTGACGCTCACCTCTGGTAGATAAATGGGGACAGGACACTGTTGGTCTCATTCAGCCAGTGTTGACTGAGCCAGGCCATTGTACTGGGACCTGACAGGCACTCAGGGCCTCAGGCTGTCTCGGAGCTCTCAGCCCAGGGGCAGATGGACAGGATAATAGGCCATGACAATAGCTATAACCACAGTGCCTCCGGATTCTGGTCCCCTTTGGAAAATTCCCCTTGCACAGTGCAGAGTGAATACCTGTTCCCCGGAGTCTCTGGATACTGCTTCTAGGAAGACACATTATAAAACCGCTTAGCTTAGCACAGCTTCAGGTCCCACTCCCAGGCTGTTGGCCTGCTCAGCACTTTAATGCAGCGTCCATCCCAGGACACAGTCGGCTCACCTGACTCGCCGGCTCCCTCCCAGGACACACACTCAGCACCTCTACAGGCTGGGGCTGGCTCCCCGGGCTCCGGGCCAGGGCAAGGGCAGACTGTCTTTCCTGACCTTGGAGGAGCTGTTGATCCTAGCTCCTTTCCATCGGCCCGTGAGGCTGACCTTCTCCCCTGGTCACCTCCACTAGGTCAAAGGAGACCTCACGCTGTGTGCTGTTGTGGGGGTGTGGATGACCCAAAGAATTTCCAGTTCTTCCAGAGTAGCGCAGGAACGCATGCACCTGAGAGGGAGGAGCATTCAGGAGCAGCTCGTTGGAAAACCCAGAAGGACTTCGTGGAGGAAGGGCCATTTGCAGTGGGGCTTAAACTGCAAGCAGGCCTTTGACAGAAGACGGCAGAGGGCAAGAACTTAAAGTGATTAGTGCATGTGCTTGGTGGTAAAAATGAATTATAAGGGTATATGATAAAATGTGAGGTGAAAAAAATCAGGATACAAAATTGTCGATACCAACGACTTCTAGACTTCTACGTAAAAGACCTGTTGTATCGGTGAAGGCCCTAGCAGGAAACGGATGGCATAATCAGAGGGTTGAGGTGAAGAAAGTTTACTTTAGAGGAAGTAACCAGTGCTAACACAGCACCAGAGCCTCATGACCCCCATGTGCCCCGGAGGACAAAGGAGAGGGGGCAGTTATTGGTGGCAGGAGAAGGGGCCGCTTCCCGGGGGCCGGTGGGGAGAGATACCTCGAGTTCTCTCGTCCCCCCTCCCACTTCCGCTGGGGCCTCCCATTGGCTGAGCCCATCTGGAAGTCAGAGGACATGGGGGCTTAAGTGACATATCCACAGAAGTCAGATTACAGAAACAGAGTAGCAGAGACCGGCTTGAGGGGGTGGGTGCAGGCAGCCAACTCGAGCAGCTACACTAGTGGGATCAGTGTGTTGGGAATATGCGTAGTTGTGTCACTCCCCTCCTTTTGTCAGACTTCCAGTGGAGTGTAGAAGTCACTTTGCCATGTGAATCCAAAGGTCATAAGCGGTCTGAGCCGACACGAGGGTCCTACCGCAGAAGAACCCCAAAGAAATGGAGAACTGCATTTCTCCAGCTGCCGTGAGATCTCGGCACAGGCTGGTTGTCCAAGGACTGGGGACAAAGCGCTGGTTTGGGTGAGCCCGGCCAGGGTCAGGTTCCCCAGGAAAGGGACTCAAGACCTTCAGGAGGTTTCCTGGGGAGCACCCACAGGAAGGAGAGCGGTGGACAGTGAAGTTGACACAAAATGCCGTTGTAACAGAGGCCTGGGTGGAGCCCAGGGAGAGCTCTGCAGCTAAGATGGCCCTTCAGAGATGTCCCGAATCAGGCATGAAGGCAGGCCGGTCACTGGTGTGGGCTGCCCTGGGCAGAGGTGTGATCTTGGACAAGGCTGCCCCCTTCAGTCACAGGCCGATCTCCGAGAGACACATAGCTGCGAACTGTCAGTAGCCAACCCTCCCAGCAGCCAAGAGAATGGAAGGTTCTGGCAGCACATAGTTATAGGACCCTTGGGAACAAAGGAGTCTAGACTAGCAGGCCGGTAAGACGAGGACAGCTGAAAGGGCATCCCTTGGCCAGTAGTCCCCAAATGTGTAACGAAGACCCCAGGGTGCTTTATACAAGCACATTCCTGTCTCCCTCCCCTCCTCTCACACCAGAGTTAGAATCTCTTGGGCAGGGCCCGGGAATCTGTATTTCTACAAAGCTGCCGAAGAGAGGTGCCGTGCACAAGCAGGCTTGGAGCCACTGCTCTTAAAAACTCCAGACCCGACTGTGGTTGATGTCAGGTCAGGGAGATTTCTAGTTCTGGCAGCTGCTCTGGGCTGAGCCCCATGCTACGGGCTGGAACTCAAGGAACTCGGCTGGGCACTGCCCTCAAGCAGCTGTCGTCTCGCAGGGGAAAGGGACCTGGAAGGGCGGCAGCTGGTGGCTCTCTGTGGGGTTACTGTTCTGTTGCTGCTGTTAAAGACACGGCTTTGGGCAGCATCGATCTGGGAGGCAGGAAATTGGGTCTGAATCCAGCTCTGTCCCTAGATGGCCATGTGATAGGCAAGCTCCTACCCCTCTCCAGACCTTAGTTTTCCCTGCTGTCCAGTGAGGGCTGCTGGGTTAATGTGTGAGAGTTGTGGGGAGTGGGCTTGAGGGTGGCGGGCCAGCTCTGCCTGCTGGACAGAGGCCCCCTTTGCAGTGACCTTGGGGCCAGAAGGTGAAGTACATCTCAGACGTGTGCCACGTCCTCCTTGTTGTCACCTTCTGATCCCGATGTCCCACCCCTTGGATGTGCCAGCTCTGACTTCTCCTCTCTCCCAAACGTCTTGATTGCTTGCTTTGTGTCCCTCATGGATACCTGGAGAGGCCCCAACACGGTCCTCGTAACTGGAGTAAAGGCTCAAGAATCTGAGACATTCCTCCGGGTTCTAGCCCTCCCTTCCCACCCCTCCATCTGAGGCCTGACTACCTCCTATAGCAACCCCACCTCTGCTTGCATACCAGTAACAAGGGGAAGCTCACTCTCCCACCGCGGAACTTCCTTCTATCCTTGTTAGAAAGTTCTCCTCTGAGGGAGCCGAAAGCCACTTCCTGGTGGCTTCCCACACTGGCCCTGGCCATTCCCCTGGGGCCCAGGTGCCACGCTGGCCCCCTAGTCTCAGTGACAGCTTCTCAGGATGTGCAGGCGGGACTTTCTGTCCCTGCAAACCCCCTCCTGTCCCCTCTTCGGTTCCTGGGGTGCCAAGGAGCAGGGGAGGGGCCCTGAACGCCAGGGAGCGACTCTGCTTTCCGCTTCCCCCAGTGCTCTCAGGTACCGTTTCTCTAATATCCCCCGTCTTAACTGGGATATTCCTGTTTTAGTAATATCCAAATAATTCTCTAACTAGTGGCCTGGTCCCACAAGCCTGATGCAGTTAAAGCAGTGGGTGCTTTGTCACAGGAAGGCTGCCAGGCTCTGATGGCTGATTTCATTCCCCCCATAGCTCAGCATAGCCTGACTTCTCAGGGCTAGCATTGCAGCAGAAGCAGCAGGCCAAGGGAAGACAGCTGGCCCTGGGGTTTGTGCAGATCCAAGAGGGGTACTTGGGCCTGGTCCCACATCCTCAGGCAGCCTGGAGCTGGGCCCCGGGGGACCCAGATGGAGGGTGTGTGGACCCTCGGGGCAGTTTCTGGTTAGCTAGAGAGAGTGGTCTGCACAGCACCATGCAGTTTAGAGGAGGGGTCACCACTAGCTTGGGAATGAGGGAAGGCATCCCGTAGGAGGAGGTGTTTGAGGATGTGTGGAATTTTAAATTTTTTTTTTTCAACGTTTATTTATTTTTGGGACAGAGAGAGACAGAGCATGAACGGGGGAGGGGCAGAGAGAGAGGGAGACACAGAATCGGAAACAGGCTCCAGGCTCTGAGCCATCAGCCCAGAGCCCGACGCGGGGCTCGAACTCACGGACCGCGAGATCGTTACCTGGCTGAAGTCGGACGCTTAACCGACTGCGCCACCCAGGCGCCCCGAGGATGTGTGGAATTTTAAATTCAGAGCTGATCGTGTGAGTTTCCTGTTCTGCTGTAACAAATCACCACAATTTGTTATGTTATGGTAACAAAGCTCAGAAGTTCAGGGGTGCCTGGGTGGCTCAGTTGGTTAAGCATCAGACTATTGGTTTCGGCTCATGACACCATCTCATGGTTTGTGAGTTTGAGCGCCGCATCAGGCTCTGTGCTGACAGTGCAGAGCCTGCTTGGGATTCTCTCTCTTTCCCCTCTCTCTCTCTTCACCTCCCCTGCTCACTCTCTCTGTCTCTCTCTCAAAAATAAATAAACTAAAAAAAAAAAAAAAAAAAAAAAGGCTCGGAAGTTCAAAATCAAGGTGTGAGCCGGACTGGTTGCTTCTGGAGGCTCTGGGGGAGGGTCCGCTCCCTTGCCTTTTCCAGCTGCTAGAGGCGACTTTCACTCCTTGGCTTGTGGCCCCATCCTCCACCTTCAAAGCCAGCAGTGCGGTTTCATCAGACCATCTCTCTCAGACCCCTGCTTCTGTTGCCATGTCTCCTTCTGGAACTGCCTACTTTCCCTTATAAAGACCCCTGTGATTACCCTGGACCCACCTAGATAATCTTAAGTGATCTCCCCATTTCAAGACCCATCACTTAATCCCATCTGCAAAGTGCCCTTTGCCATGTAAAGTAAAGGATTCCAGGAATGAGGATGTGTGCATCTTTTGGGAGGGGCTCTTATTCTGTGTATCACTTAAGCTTCTTTGGAATTTCTAAAACCGTGCAAGGCTGGATGGGGACTTGAGAGCCGAGGATCCTAGTTCTCTTGCATCAGCTGTCCTACCCCTGTGCAGGTTGGTCTAGGGTGTGCCCCCCCCCCCCCCCCCCGCCCTACAAGGTGTGGTCCTGGAAGGTGGGCCCCTGGGGAGCTCGTGGGGCACTGGGCAGAGGACAATGGCCTGCAGGCTCTTCCCCCTCCCTCCGAAGGACTGCTGTGACAGAGTGATGGTGGTGGTGTCTCCAAGGCAGGAAGGAGATGTCCTGGGTGCATCTTGGGCCCGGGAGCCTGTCACTGGTCAGCTGTGCCAGCTGGAGTCCCTGTTCCCAGCCGCCATGTGGGCTGACCAGACGTCCCCCAGCAGGTTTGGCTGTGAGTGGTTAGGCAGGTTCAGGTCACAGGTCCCCACACCCTGAGCCATAGTGAGGAAAGCAGAGAACTTGCCCCCAAGGGAACTCTACCTGCCCTCAGGCCACCAAGTGTGGCCTGCGGGCATCACAGCACTGTCCTGGGGCCAGTTCCTGTTTTCAGGCTGAGGCATCCAGGCCAGCCACTGGGCATTTGGCTCATCCCTGTAAGACCGTCTCAAATGTTCTCAGAATGAACTCTAAAAGTTCAAAGGAGCTCGGAGTGCTGACCCTCTGCCTCTAAGGCTGGACAGACACAGTGCCTCCTGTGTGCACCCCTTCGTCCTCTCGTCTGCCTCCGTTTCTGCATGCGGGCACCACACCGGACCCTGGAAAAGAAAACAAAGTCCTTCCCTCGCGGGGCTGCCCTGTTAGTTGAGGAGGCAGACGTGACAGCCCCAGTTCTCATGGTCAGCTCTCTGCGAGGCAGCTCAAAGCAGCAGCCTGGACTGCTGAGCCTTCCAGTGGGGCCCATGGGGCGGATGGCCTCACCTGGGCCTCCGCATCTCATGACACGGCAGCTTCTGGTCCTTCTCTTGTTTTCCTGCTCTTGGTAACTCTGAGAAAGTGAGAAAGACTTATTTCCTGAGGACAGACAAGTGGCTGTTGAGTAGAGGGAAACCTTACCTGTGATGTGAGGCGTAGGCAGGACAGGGAGCCCAGCGGCTGCATGGGATCATGGTTTGGACCCGCAAAGGCCGGGTCCTAGGAGGCCCCAGGTGTATTTGTTTCTGTGGCTGCCACAACAAATCATCAGAAACAGGGTGGCTTAAAGCAACAGAAATTCCTTCTCTTATATAGTTCTGGAGCCAAGGGTCTAAAATCAAGGTGTCACCAGGGCCCTGCTCCCGCTAAATGCTCCCTGGGAGGGTCCTTCCTGGCCTTTTCCAGCCTCTGGCGGCCCCAGGTGTTCCTCAGCCTGTGGCCAAATCATTCCAGCATCTACTTCTGCCTTCAGATGGCTTCTCCCTCATATCTGTGTGTCCCGAATCTTTCTCCGCCTTTCTGTTAGAAGGACACTTACCACTGGCTTCAGGGCCCGCCCAGGTAGTCCAGGATGATCTCATCTCAAGATGCTTAAGTTAATTACATCTGCAAAGATGCTTTTTCCAAACAAGGTCACATTCACAGATTCTGCTGTTTAGGACTTGGGCATACCTATTTGGGGGGTCACACTGGCTCTGCAGTGTGAACACGCAGGTGTCCCACACACATGTGGTTTTCACATGGACACAGCTGTGCATATACCCCCAGGTATTACCCTGTGCAAGTGCCACATGTGTGCAGTAGAGCTAATACATGTTTACTTGTGTACTTGCCCTTGTGAAAAAAATTTCACTTGTATTCAACTCTGGTTATAGCTTATTAAGAGCTTATATTTCTAGAAATCTGAAAGCTAGATGGCTCCGTTTTTTTAAAAGGAACTCTTTCGGGGGGCACCTGGGTGGTTCAGTCGGTTAAGCATCTGACTTCGGCTCAGGTCATGATCTCACAGTCCGTGGGTTCGAGCCCCGCCTCGGGCTCTGTGCTGACAGCTCAGAGCCTGGAGCCTGCTTCAGATTCTGTGACTCCCTCTCTCTCTGCCCCTCCCCTGCTCCTGCTCTGTCTCTCTGTCTCAAAAATAAATAAAAACATTAAAAAAAAATTTTTTTTTTTTAATTTTTAAAAGGAACTCTTTCGGGGTGCCTGGGTGGCTCAGTTGGTTAGGCATCCAACTCTTGATTTTGCCTCAGGTCATGATATCATGGTTCATGAGATTGAGCCCCAAGTTGCTGATAGCACAGAGTCTGCTTGGGATTCTCTCTCTCTCTCTCTCTCTCTCTCTCTCTCTCTGTCAAAAACAAATAAATAAACTTAAAAAAATAATTTAAAAGGAACACTTCCCTCAATGAATGTTCACAAGTTTGGAAAAGTGGAAATACAACCACATGTATGAATTTCTATGGGAACTTAAGTGTATGCCCCAAGTCTTTGAGACACTTCAGAGCTGCCGAGAGCTACTTCGGCAACTGTAAAATTTAAAAAGTCAGGGTAGGGGCAGGTGGAGTTTTGAAACACTTGTTTTCTTAGAACCACATGCATTGGTGGTGAGAGAAAACTCCCTTCTCTGGTTTCCCAACCAGTTTCTCCTTGCACACCTCTGATGATGGGGAGCTCACTATCTACCAAAGCAGCCTTCTCCATTATTAGGAAGTTTTTTTGGCCTTGGGCTAAAGTTTGCTTTCTTGAACCACTTACCTGTTGGTCCCCTCCTCTGCCGTGGGGGTGCCCAGAACCAGGCTCCCTCTCTTCCACACGAGAGCCCTTCAGAGTTTGAACCCAGCCATCACTTCCTGCCTTCGTCTTCTAGTCTCTGGGCTAATTTTTTAATTAGCTTAAATTAATGGCGGTTTCTGGGGAGCTCCAGGCCCAGTAAAAGTGACCTGAATTATTCAAAGACTTGAGTGTTTCAAATGCCTGTTTATCCTAATTAGCATCTTAACTACAGCGGTGCCCTCTGCCTCTAACGAGCCACATTTTAACATGTTCCATATTTTAATGGATTTTACTTGAATGAACTGTTTAATCAAATGAAGACACATTTCATGAATGAATAGAAGTAAATCTATAATTATACGCTTTAGTCAGGTAAGAGGAGTGACATTTTGGCACAATCCAGGGCTATATATAGCGAGTGCATTTGAATGACAAAGTAGGTTACCTCCAGTTCCATAGGAGAGCTGGGAACTCGCTTTGCTCTCAAGTTCATTTTGTAACCTAATTAGAATTTTCAAAGAGTTGTAAAGTGCCTGTGGCGCAGATCTGGTTCTCCCCATCTCTACCTGGATCTCTGCCTTTCTAGATGATTCCTCAGCTGGTGCAGCAGCCTCGTTAGGGAAGGCAGCCAGGGTACTACTGGCCACAGAAGCCAAGTGTCCTAGAGTCTCTGATGCTCTCCATGGCGTCCACTTTGCATTTCACATCCTCCATCAAAGTCTTCACTGCCTGGGACATGTGGTCAGAATGTGGTAACTTACAGTTATAACAATACGATGCTTTCCTCTTCTGCCTTTACTTACTGTTTCTCTCTTATGCCTTGTCCCCCCTTTCCTTCTTTCCGTTCTTGCTTCTGACATGGTCAGGACCTGCTCGTGGCGCTGGGGACCAGGAATAGAAGGATCTGGGGGTGTAAAATGAGACATAACTATGGGACGGGGCAGGGGAGGGCAGGAGAGGGGTGTGGGAAACTGTAAAGGAAGATGGTGCCCTGGACCTGGAGAAAGTGGGGACAGTGACATGGGGGGCTTTCAGGCAGGCGGGCAACTCAGCTGTGAGCCTGGCAGTTCTGTTGCTTTTCCCCCTAAAGTGTGCGGTTTCCATCTTTAGCTGCATGTTGGAACCACCTGGAGGCATCTAAAAATGCTGATGCCTGGGTGCTAGTCCAGAGATTCTAACTGGTTTAGGATGTAGCCAGGGTACCAGTATTTTTAAAGACTCGCCAGGTAGTTCTAATACGCAGTCCAGAGTCTTCAGGTGACTGCAGCCCCAATACCTTGACTACAGCCTCAAGAAGACCCTGTGCCAGAACCACCCAGCTAAGGTGCTCCTGCATTCCTGGCCCATGGCAACTGTGTGAGATAATAAATGTGTCTTGTTTGAAACCACCGAGCTTTGGGATAATTTGTTACACAGCAATGGATGACTGATACAGATGATTAGTTGCCCCAGGTGTACCCCTAAGTGGGTCACTTCACCTCCACCAGTGTCTCTACCTCCAGCCTTCCAGAATCTCTCACCTGGATGCTTGCTGGAGCTGTCTCACTGACCTTCCTCTTCCCCAACTGCCTCTGCCCCTCACTGGCCCCACGGCAGCCTAAATCACGGTTCTGGTCATGTCACCCATCCTCGAAACCTTGTAACGGCTTCTCACTGTGCTTAGGCTCAAGACCAGCATCTTTGATGTAAATTATAAGGCCCTCATGGCCTATTCCTCATTTCATGCCCACGGTCTTCCCCCCTCCCTAGCCCACGCTCTGCTGTAGCCCAGCCTGGCTCTTCTGGCTTTTCACTGCTCTCTTCCACCATGGGACTTTTGCATGTACTGCTGCTCAGCCTGGAAGCTTTCTCCTGCCTAACCTCCTGCCTGGGTCCAACTCCACCGTTACAGCTTCTCCCAGAGCGTGTTCCTGAACGTGAGAGCCCTTGTCTTGGTAGGGACCAGGGTGATCATCTGATTAATGTTTCCCACCTCCACTAGATAGAGACCCAGGACTGTGAATGGTTTTGCTCACTGTCAGAGCCCTAGTACTAACTCACATGGTGCATGGAATAAAGAGATGTCAATATCATGAATGAATGAATGAATGAATGGGAAAATAAATGAGAGACTGGCAAGAACAAGCAGAGCCCTAATCTAGAATAATCAGAGTGCTA
Source organism: Leopardus geoffroyi (assembly GCF_018350155.1). Classification (NCBI taxonomy): domain Eukaryota; kingdom Metazoa; phylum Chordata; class Mammalia; order Carnivora; family Felidae; genus Leopardus; species Leopardus geoffroyi. Next base: position 61,017,278 of record NC_059342.1, on the reverse strand, counting down.
GGTAGCTGTCCAGAAAGAGACCTAAGCCCATAGGCCAGGCAGTAACTGCCATCGGCTGTAGCTCCAGCCCCAGAAATGCAGCAGGAGCCCGGATGGAGAGCCTGAGATCTAAGAAGATCTCTAGCCACCTGACATACCGATTCCTCTGGTCTTCTTTTCCCCCAACCTGTCTGCTTCTCCCCCCACATCTCGCAAGAGGGATAAAGACTGGCTATGTCCCCGAAGCACTCAGTCAGTTGGAGGAGCGAGGCCACTGCGATGGCTTTATTGGAGTGACGAGTCCCTATCACCCCTTCCCCCACGGCCCCATGACCCAGCTGGGAGGGGGACTGCGTGTATACCTACTGGGCCTGCTGTTCAGACGGCTGATCTGACCTGACGGGGTTTTCTCCATACACACCCTGAGCGGGACTGTCCCCACGGCTCTGGGCTTTTCCCCAGAGCCACTGATTCTGCCTACCTCTTGACTTCTTTCAAGATGGACTACCCTAGAGCTTAAAGTCTGAGTTTAAATGTTAAAATCCTTGGATTTGGATCTTGGATTCCCGAGGCTGCATGGGATCCCTTAGGAGACATTGTTGTCATCCCTTGTAACCTGTACCCTCCCCAGCCCCCTGGGTCTATGGCCTCCCTGAAGGTTCCTAGCCATGCCCCTCTCCATTGAGCCTGAACCACCTTGTCCTTATCCCTCATAAAGGCGACCAGAACCTAGCCCAGCATTTGAGGTGTGGACTGACATGGACAGAGGGACAGAACAGAGGGCAACTGCCACGTCCTTCATTCTAGACATGACGGCCTTCTAAATGTGGCTCCCAGTCCCGCTCACTCTCTTGGCAGTTGCCTTCCTCAGTTAACACATTCTGGTCTTCTAATCAAGAGGGAAATATCTAAGCCATTGGAAACGTTTCTCTCACTATGATCAATGAGTGTTGTAAAACTTACCCTGCTTCCTTTAGGACAGTGGGTTTCAAATTTGAGCATTCATCAGAATTGCCTGGAGGGCTGGGTAAACACAGATTGCTGGACACAGCTTCTGATCCAGTAGGTCTGGGGTGGGGCCTGAGAATTTGCATGTCTAACACATTCCCAGGTGATGCTGGTGTTACTGTCCAGGGGCCACATTTTGAGAACCACTGCTTTAGGGATATGCTTTCTGGCACAACTTCATATTCATAGTCTGTACCAGTTCTTGAGGCTGGGGAGGCAAATCAGCAGCTGTTGCCTCCACGCCTAGCTTAGACTTTTTAGTCCTGGGGCTCTGACCCACTGGTTTTCCTGTGTGTCCTTGGAACTCCTTTGGTAGCCTGAGCTCCTATCCACTGCTCCAGAAGCAGAGAGAGTTCTCCCTTTAGGTGACCTCTGCCCTGTGGGCTGGCCCCAAGGCTCCAGCTTAGACTCGACCCCTCCTGATTGTTCTCTTGGCCCTGCTCATGCCCCTGGCAGTCCTGGCCCTTCCTTCCAGGTAATGGGACAGTCTTCCTCTCTGTCCCATCCATACCCATCCATGCAAATGAGGCTCCCAGTGGGACCCCAACTATACTGGACTCTGTGTGTGTGTGTGTGTGTGTGTGTGTGTGTGTGTGTGTGTGTGTTATTTTCTTGGAAATTAAGAGCTATTCTTTTCCTAGAAGAACCTATTTCTGCTTTTATAATGGAGGTGAATGAAAAATAGGATTCGCTGTGTAGAAATGCAGTTTATAGCAAGCTGCAAAAAGACATTGGCCCCATTAAACAAGAGATACCCGCAGTTCCAGAAGGAAAAATAAGCGTTTACAAATTTATGTAGTACATCTTTGACCAGTGAACTGAATGGTCCTCCTACCCACACATGAGGGTGTGGATCTTTTTTCCTTATGAGTTACATCAATGATATTATTTCGTTTCCATGTTTTGGTTACTTAAAAAATACCATTTATTACTGATTTCCTCCATTTGCTTTCTCTAAAAGGGTCCATTAGAATAAATACTTGAGCTGAGCTCAGACTTCTTGGTGCTAAAATTATGGTGGCTGATCACACCACCATCTGTTCTGACCTGTTCTGGCTCATCAGGCTTCCAGAACTGTCCACAGCTGGCAGGCTCCAGAAGAGCCAGCCTGGGAGCATGTGGAGAGCACAGGGCTGGGAGCGACACTTCAGTTTCCTCATTTGTGAAATTAGGGGCAGAATGAGATGACCTCTAGGGTGTTTTCGTTTTGTTTGTTTTGAGTTCTGACTGCCTAAAACATAGTTGATTGGCCATAATTAAACACAGCTTCCATGCACATTCTTATTCACAGATAGATACCCCAAGCCACTGGCTGCCTCGATGCCTTGCCTTAAAAGCCTGGACATGATCATTCATCTTTTTTTTTTTTTAATGTTTACTTATTTTTGAGAGAGAGAGAGAGAGAGAGAGAATGTGAGCAGGGGAGGGGCAGAGACAGGGGGAGACACAGAATCCCAAGCAGGCTCCAGGCTCTGAGCTGCCAGCACAGAGCCCGACCTGGGACTCAAACTCATAAACCGCGAGGTCATGACCTGAGCCGAAGTCGGACCCTTAACCAGCTGAGCCCCCCAGGAGCCCCCCAGCTCTTCATTCCTTTCTAAGGCTGGGTGATGTTCCACTGCATGTATACACCACATCTTTATCCCTTTGTTTATCCCTTCATCCATTGATGGACACTTGGGTTGCTTTCATCGCTTGGCTTTTGTGAAGAATGCTGATGTACAAATGTATCTTTAAGACTCTGTTTTCAGTTCTTTTGAGAATGTACCCAGAAGTCGAATGCTGGATGGTGTAGTGATCTGTGTTTGCTTTTTGAGGGACTGCCATACCGTTTTCCACAGTGGCTGTACCATTTTAGGCACTCCGTGTCTCTACATTTTCGCCAATGCTCGCTGTCTCCTGTGTTTTGCTAATAGCCATCCTAATGGGTGTGAATGGGAAGTGCTTGTAAGGATGATCTTCTCTTAAGGAAGAGGAAACTGAAGCCCTGAGACAGGAGGGTCACACAGAGATGCGGCGGTCACAAGCAAATCAGTGACAGACCTAGAACCTGGATCCCCCAACCCGCACTTGGTAGTTTTTACTGAAACACACAGTCCTGTTTCCACTCTTTATGTCAGAGGGTGCTCAGCCGTGGCCACGGGCCAGATACAAACTTCAGATTTCTGTGGTTCAGTCCTCACTTTGTTTTTGTTTTTTAATATTTCAAAATTGTATCAACGTTTTAAAATATGGAAGGATCTTATATTTTAAAAAGTCTAGATTTCTGAATTCTCCCTCTGAAATCAGAAAGTCTAGTGACTCGGTTTGGCATTCTGGGGCACAGCATGATGGGAGCAACTGCCATCTTAGATGGGACATCCGGTCTCCAGTTTGCCACTGTCCCCACCACTCCCTAATATCCTTCCATACATACTGCGTCACACACTGGCTGGACCCAGTGAATCCTGGAGTCTGCAGATCTCTGCTTTCTAAGCATATCCATGTTGGCCATCCTGTGTCAACAGATAGGTAGTTATATGTAACAACACAGGCTGGTTCCATACCCCCTTGCTCTTTATTCTGCACTGAGTGTCTTGCTGTTTCTTCACCCTAGAAGTGAAATGATATTGCAAGTAAATAATGCAGAATATAAATAGATATATGTGAATAGTCTGATTTGGTGACAGTGTGATGAGACAGAGAAACACCAGCAGGAAAGCCCAGAGATTCGGACGCTCGTCTTGACTCTCTCCCAGGAAATCTCTGCACCACCTTAGCTAGCCCCTTCCCAGGCTAGCATCCTTGTGCCGGTGTGTCCCTTGCAAGCTGGAGCCCCAAGGTCTCACAGGGCCCTCTAGTTTATAATGAAGGGGAAAAAATAACTCCTTTTGCATTGTTGGTGGAGAAAACCAGCCCAGTTAAGCTGCTTCCCCAGGACGACGCCTCCAAACAGACTCTTCCTATGGCTGCCAGCACACCCACCCTCTGCTTTCTCTTTGCTAACAGGTGAGGAATGACCTAACTGGGGTTCTGTATGGTGAGGACATTGAGATTTCGGACACCGAGAGCTTCTCCAACGATCCCTGCACCAGTGTCAAAAAGCTTAAGGTGAGTGCAGCTGGCCACGGCCGGGGGGACAGACCGATGCCTTGCTCCAGGCTTCCCCACATCCCTGACTATGAAAGTGTCTTGAGTTCTGGCTGTTTCATTTCATCCTGGCATTTCACACATGGGGAGAGGCCCCAGGAGCTGGCTCCCCTTGGCTGTCCCCATGCTTGTCCAGCAGTGGTCAAAGGTCTGATTGCTAGGTACATAGTCCTGGAGAGCTTACTGGGTGATTTTGTGTCTCTCGATTGAGCCTAAGAGGTAAGCAGGGCGTGAGTTATTACCTTCTTCATTGCAGAGAGGCTGAGAGAGAGGGAGTGTCTTGCCCGAAGCCACAGCAAGGAAGTACAGTTTGTTCGGACTGAATGCCTAGGTTTCTGACCCCTCTCGTGACACTCACTCCAGGAACGGAGAGGGCCGACTAGAAGTTTGCCCAGCTGTCAGGGGTCTCTGTCTGCCATTTGTCTCCTCATCCCGCAAGCTCTCTCAAATACCTGGTTTGTGCCAGACCCCCTCCGGGTCTCACAGACACCGTCAGGCCTCAGGTTGCTCACAGCTGGGGAGGAAGCCAGTTACCTCTCTGGGGAACAGGAACAGAGGGGCCTGGGAACAGAGGGAGGAAGTGACTCATCCCGCTTGGGGAGAGGGTTCAGACAAGGCTCCAGAGAAGGGACAGCGTCTGCACCTCGCAAGCGGATGAATGGGATGGGGACCTGCAGGAGCCCAGCAGGGAAGGAGGAGTGAAGACCAGAGGGCAGGGCGACCATGCTCACCACGCAGCAGGGATCAGCAGGGATTCCACAGAGGCTGGAGTATTGGGGCTGGAAGGAGTTGGGAGCCAGGTTCCGCAAGACTTGAAAGCCGAGCTGAGGAGTTTGGTCTTTTATCGGGGGGGGCAGCAAGGGTGCTGGGGGTTTATAAGCAGGTGCACACAGAGTTAGAGCTGTCACCTTCCTCTTTCCCTCTCTTCCACTCCCTCATGCCCACATTTAGGGCTGCTGGCTTGGAGACCGTAGATGCCAGCTGGTAACATGTCCCCTTCCATCTTGGGCAGGTCCCAGGTTACACCAGTCAGAGCAGGTGGCAGTTTCGAGCTCTTGTCTTCCAAAGCCCTCAGTTTACAGATGGGAAGGCTGAGGCCCAGAGACAGGGAACGAGGGAAGCAGACACCATGCCCGTGTGTGACATTGCAGCCCTTCGAGCTGCTTCAGATGAGGAAACAGTAGCTTGGGAGGGCCTGCTGGCAGCCGGGTGGCTGGGGCGGGATCCGCCCATGCTGTTCGCCCACAGGCTGTGTGGTCTGAGGGTCCAGTCGGGTTGTGGGGTCTGGAGGACCCAGAGTGGTACAGTGCCTGCTCGGCAGGGAACAGCCAGGTGGGCCCGATGCTGTGATGATGTTCTGCCACACAGGGCAGCGTCTCCCCAGGGTGGGCACTTGAAATAGCTTCCTGTGCCTCAGAGGCCCAGCAGAGTTCTTTGGGCTTTAAAGTTTAAAGAGCCTTTGTGTGTAGAGCAGAGGCACTAGTTGAAAGTCTGCAGAGAAATTAGGGAAGGAACTGGGTGCTCTGCTCGTCGACCAACCAGCTCCGCCAGAAGTAGGAGTGACATTACCGATGACGGAAATAGCAGCCCACCTGTCCGGGGCCCTGGCGGAGAGCCAGGTGCCAATGCAGAGCCCTTGACCTCCGCTGGCTCATTCGTCCCTCCCCAGAGCCCTTGGACAGAGAGTTTTTGCATCCCGGTATGTCAGATGAGGAACATGAGGCTCAAAGAGGTTAAGGATCGCCCTGAGTCGCCCAGCTGGAAAGCGGTGGGTTGGATTGAAGCCTGGGTCTGGACGACTAGGCGGCCCAGGTCTCTCCACCGCCCCGCACAGCTGCTGCCAGAAAGGATGACAACATCACATAAGCTGGGGGAGGGAGGGGTACAGAGCCCAGTCTGTCTGTTGGCAAAGGAGTCCTTCTGGGGGAAGCGCTCTTCCCCCACAGACCTGCATGACTCCTTCTCCAGCCTTCTTCTCGTCTTTGCCCAGTTGTTCGCTTTTTCCAGAGGCCTTCCCTGCATGCTTCATTTAGAAGTTAAATCCTTGTCTACTTTCTGCTGATTTTCTCCATTTCACTGACAGACACCTGTATTCGTTTCCAAGGGCTGCTGTAACAAAGTACCACAAACTAGGTGGCTTAAAGCAACAGAAATGTATTCTCCCACATTCCAGAGGCTGGAAGTTCAAGGTCAAGGTGTCGGCAAGGCCATGCGGTCCAGAAGGTCGTGGGGCCATCCCGTGCCTTTCTCTTCGCTTCTGGTATTGCCAGCAAGCCTTGGTGTCCCCCCTCCTGCAGCTGCGTTAACTGCAGTCCCTGCTTCATATGGCATGTTCCCCTTTCCTTTCACATCGTCTTCTTATTAGGACGTTAGTCATGTTGGATTACACGTCTACCCTACTCCAGCATGACCTCATCTTAACTAATTACATCTGCAGAGAAGGTCATGTTCCAAGGTATTGGGGATTCAACATATCTTTGGGGGCCACAATTCAATCCATCACAACATCTGACCTACCATTCATTTTGCCTAGTCGTTTTATCATCTGTCTCCTCTCGCTGGAACATAAGTTCTAGGAGGCAACAGTTTCTGTCTGTTGTGCTCACTGTTTTGTTCCCCATCACCCAGAATCAAATTAATTTGAGTGTGTGTAAATAAAACACCAAGTCTGGACAGATAGAGCCAACAGAGAACACAAGGATAGAATAGAGTAAAGGAATAGAGTACTGAGTAAAGGAATACTCAGGAGTAGAGTAAAGTAACTTCTGGAAAGCTCAGAGAAAAAGCAAATCTCTGGTTTACTGTGGGATAAGATAGAGAAGGATGTCCAGAGGACAAGGGAGAAAACTAAATACCAAATAGCAGAATTAAAATCTGCATTGGAGGTATTAGAGAGCAGAGTTCATGCCAAAAAAAAATAAAGATCAATAGTATGAAGGACAAACTTGAGATATTTCCCAGAATTCAGAGGAAATGGTGAGAGCAATCAATCTAATGAGGGAAGAGAGAATAGTTATGGACACTGGAAAGGGAGATCCTGAGGGAAAACCAGGACAGATGAAACAACAAAAATCAAAACAAAACAGGCACCACACTAGCAGTGAGTAGTGCACCTAGCACTCGGACTTGGTTTCTAATACCGTTCTGTAGGAAAAGGAACCAGGACTCCTTGGGAAAATGGCTGATTCTAGGACTGGGGCAAGAAATATGCACGATGATCTTGGAGCATCTTCTAGTGACAGAGAGTAAGGGAGTGCGGCTGAGTGCAAGGGCTCCCAGTGGCCAATGCTGGGACAATTTCAGCAATAAAATAAAATAGTATTGGATTAAAACCCAAAGTATAAAATAAATATCCATGTGTCCATACTGCTGTGAATGATTGAATAAATAAATGGGAAAGATCAGGCAAATACCCTAGACAGAAGAATTCCAAATAATTTATGTAGATATTTCAGGTTCATGGAGGTAGAGCAGAATGACCCGCTTCTTAAGTGATTTCTTTCCAAAGAGTCCACTGTGGAAAGCAGGGAGAAGAGTGGCTTGATGATGGAGAAATCTAATAAACACGACCTCAGCTGGGTGACCGAGGTCAACATCAATAGCAGTAAGTCACGGTGATAGGATACGCCCTTGATATGAGGGAATGAGAAGGGCAATTTACCTCGGTGGGTCTTCCTTCCCCAAACCCATGCCCTAAGTCTAACCGTGAGAAAAACATCAGGCAAATTCTAGTGGAAGCCATTTCCCAAAACACTCCTCAAAACTGTCTAGGTCTTCAGAAATAAGGAATGTCTGAGCCAAAAGGAGCCTATGGAGACATGACAACTAAATATAATGTGTTACCCTGGATGCAATCCAGGGATAGAGCAAGGACATTAGAGAAAAAAAAAAAAAAAAAAAAAAACAACTAAGGAAATCTGATTAAAGTATGGGCTTTAGCTAATAATAATCAATATTGGTTTATTAATTATAGCAATGTGCCCCACGAACATAAAATATTAATAATAGGGGAACCTGGGTGAGGAACATATGAGAACCTTCTATCTTTGTTATTTTTCTAAAACTATTCTCAAATAAGAAGTTTGTTTTTTAAACAGAAGACAAATTTAAGGGGGCTCAAGAGGGTCCTACTAGATTGGATTGACAAAATTGCTAATAGTCAACCATTTTTGAAGTACCGTATCGACAATTTAATAAGGAAATGTACAATGTGCACACTGTATGTGCGCCTAGCTGGCCTTTCCACATTCTAGCAGAATTGGTGAAAAGAGAGTCATACCAACACACATTTTAGCAAAAGCTTTGAAGTACAAATATAAAGGGGGAAATCTACAAGTATCTAGGCCAGAAGAAAACGAATTTCCCACAAAGGTGCAAAAACCAGGCCGCCTCAACTCCTCTGCAGCATTCAATCCCAGAGACAATGGAGCAGCTGGGAGAGATTCTCCCATGTGTGTAGCTCATGTGGCATACCAGCCAGGTGCCTTTCTCGAAGTTAATCCTTGAAGTCCTACGTCAGCCAGCCAAGAACAATGGCAAACTTCATAGCTGAGGTCATGGCAGAAACTGCTGATCAGAGGCCACCAGAACCCATAGACAGAGAGCTAAGTCTAAATAATTGTTCTAAAATGGTATACAGATGCTTGGGACGCCTGGGTGGCTCAGTCGGCTGAGTGTCCGACTTCGGCTCAGGTCACGATCTCGCGGTTTGTGAGTTCGAGTCCTGCATTGGGCTCTGTGCTGACAGCTTAGAGCCTGGAGCCTGCTTTGGATTCTGTGTCTCCTTCTCTCTCTGCCCCTCCCCTGCTCACTCTCTGTCTCTCCCTCTCTCTCAAAAATAAATAAACATTAAAAAAACTTTAAATGGTATACAGATGCAAAAGTTCATTTTGAAAGCAAACGTACATATACATAGAGTGCAAAAATACATCTGGTAATAATAATTGAGATGTTAAAATCCATATTCCATTAATGTAACCAAAGAAGTGGGCAAGTAAAAAATATGGGTGGTAAACTCCTGGTCTTAAGTAGCAGAGGGACTCAATAGAGACCATTTTGTTCATGAGTTTCCTAATGAGAAACATACAAGCTAAAGAAGGCTTTGAATAACTTGATGGTAAATATACTATAATGCAAACAGAACCCAAAACTTATGAAGCACAGAAAAGGGAAGCAGGGAAAATCTAGTCCACATATTGAAAAACAGAAAGAAAATGTGAAAACCAGAAAGCATAACATATAATTGTAGACCAAATACAGTCCTTCTGACCGTAAATTCAAAGAGGTCAAACTCCCTATCAAAAGGCAAAGACAGAGAACTGTATTTTTGAAGGACTAACTATAGCTGTTGACAACAGAGAAAGTGACACAGAAAGGTCAAAGGTAAAAGACCAGCCAAAGGTAGGTCAGGCAAACCCAACCGAAGCAAGAACCCCAGTGTTCATTTGAGACCCAAAGGGAATTCAAGGTACAGGCATTAAACAGGATTAAGGAGAGTCATTCTCTATAGATAGGGGTACAATTCACCATGAGAATAACACAATCATGGACCATTATTGCTCTAAATTACATCTCACTGAAATATATAAAGAAAAGCCTGTTAAAATACAAAGGAGAATTGACAGAAACACAATAGCATTGGGAGCCATAACATTCTCTCAGTCTTGGACAGATCACCCAGGCAAAAATAAGCAAGAACACAGAGGAACCAAATAATGAAATTAATCAGGCTGATTTAGCAGATATGTACCAAAGTTCGCCTAAATAAAGTCAAGAAAAACCATCTCTGTGTGATGGAGTCCCGAGGCCTTTAAGCTCCTTCCAGGCCTGTTCCGAACATGAGGCTTTAAAGTTAACTGTTGCCAGGCTGGACTGGGCGGGGCCCAGAGTCTGCCCCTGGGTATTTCCATGGTGCTGGCTCTGAAGCGTTGGGCTGTGAGGGGGAGAGCGCCAGGCTTCCACTGTCCTGCTCTGTTCATTTTGTTTGCTTTCTCTACCTTCCCCGGAGTAGCCTCTAGCCTATCATTCAGGGTTCTGATTCCAGGAAAATCTCCCTAATTTATAAACCAGCCGATTAGCAACCTTAATGCCATCTGCAACATTAACCCCCCCTTGCATGTCACAGACCATACTTGTAGGTTCTGGAGATTAGGAAATGGACACTTTGGGGGGACCATTTGTCTGCCTATCATAGGAGGACCACAAAAACAGACTTTCGGGTGGACTGCTGCCCCCCATGCTCCATGAGAGAGGCCTAGTGGCAAGTCCCCCCTCCCCACACCCTATAGGCCAGAATGCTGCTTGACTCCCGGAAAGTAGAGTTCATACAGGCACCCCGAGGGGATGCAGAGCTACAGAATAAACATGGTACATTCCAGCAGGCCAGTTTTGCTCAGAAACATGGGGAGAAACGCATTATTTTTATCTTGAGATCAACATAGGTATGTTATTGGAATGCTAAATGTATGTGAATTTTCAAAATAATAAACTTTACAGAAATGGCATGCTTTCCCAGTGGGCTGCTATGGGCTATTCCCTCTTTGCTCTCTTCTTTAAGAGTATATGTCTCCCTAAGGTACAGCCTTGTTGAATCACTGTGTTGTACACCTGAAACTAATATAACATTGTGTGTCAACCATAATCACCTAGGTAGATAGATAGATAAAAATGAAAAATAAACAGGAGGGCTAATCAGAATAAAAAGATTGTTGTAACAACAAGAATATATATCTCTTGCTTCTCTGCCTTTAGGGACATTTCTCTAGTGAGGGAAAAAAAGAGTCTAAGAAAAACTTAACTTGAGCTAAATAAAAGTACTCATTCTAGGTATGGAATCAGTGTGTCAGGGCCAGGAGGGACTTTGGGAAGCATCTAGGCTCACCCTGCTGGACTCATCCCAGGTCTCACAGCCAGAGTCAGGGGGCGGGAGTGGCCTGAGTCCCTGGCCCCTTCCCCAGTGCCCACTGGCCCCAGTCAAGCCACCTCCCAGCCCCACCATGGCCAGCCTCTAAAAGTTTGACCGCTCTGGGGCTTGTCATACCTCCTCCCTTTCCACAACTTTTGTACACAGTTTCATCTGATTTTTCGGCAGCCCAGTGGGTCTGTGGGGCTGGGCACCTGAGAAACCAGGAAGTGATCACATGTGGGCCAAGACAGGTGCACAGGCGGCAGGAGATGCCAGATGCCAGATAACCCAGTGTCCGGGTCGACCTTGCCTTTCCAGCGGGACCCCACACCCCTGCCACGGGGAAGGCAGGATGGGGTGGCCTTCTGCTTTCCTGCTGTTTTAAATGTACACCAGCTATTTTAACGCCTCAGGATCACATCTGCTGTTCCAGTGCCTCCACACGGAAGTCTGGGGGACTTTCCTCTGTGAGTTGTTGCTGCAGACTGAATGTCTGCTCAGCCTGGGAGGCAATATATAGGGGCAGTGGTCAAGTGCTCAGGCTCTGGGGCTGGGCCCAGCCGGGGTGGAGGCCGGCACCACCACTGCCTACCTGTGTGACCTGGTGCCTTAGGTTGAACTCCCTAGAAACAGAGCCCGAGGTTCTGGTGAAAGAGCTTTATGAGAGCACGCTCAGGAGAAGGGAGGGAGGCAGGGTAAGGCAAGAGGGGAGCTGGGCCAGAATGCTGTCTTGGCTGGAGGCCAGGTTAGCCTGGCCCCCCCCCCCTGGGGTGTCTGGACCACACAGCTGGTCCCACTTTTCCGAGACCTCAGTCAGGTCACTGGGTGCTGCAGAATGTGGCACCCAGTGTGGCCTTTAGGGCCAGGAAGTTCTCTGTAGCTGGGGGCAGTTCTCCAGAGAAGCCAGTGAGAGTGAGCTGTAAGCTGTAAGCCACCCACCTTGCACTGGGATGGATGCAACAGTCCTGGTTGGCTGCATGGGGGAGGGGGTGGTGGAGGGGCTGGGGGGAAGGAGGGGAGGGGCTGGGGGGAAGGGGGGAGGGAGTATCCAGGAGGGCCAGCAGTGTCTGCCACCCTCAGAAAAGTTTCAACTCACTCATGAAACTTTCCGGAGTGGACATAATAACAACGGCTCTCTCCTTGGGTGGGGCTGATGACTGCTTAGTACCATGGTTAGAAAAGCACTCAGGAATTGTCCTTGATTTTTATTTTGCTAGAATCCCCTGCAAACTGGAGGTTATACACAAGCTCTTTGTTTTGTTATTCTCTGTACATAAATTTCCTTTTTTATTGAAGTACAGTTGACATACAAGGTTATATTAGTTTCTTTTTTTCTTCTCATTTAAAAAATCTTTTATTAAAACTCCCCCTTTATTTGCCTTCTTTTTATATATATATAGAATTTATTGTCATACACAAGGTCTTTGAATTGGGTTTTCCTTCTTATGTGGGGTGTGTGTGTGTGTGTGTGTGTGTGTGTGATTTTAGCTTGCTTTAAGGGTCCCAGAGACAGACTCTAGACAACAGATGAGAAGGACCCAGGAAGGAGGAAAGGAAATCCATCCAGTGTTTGGGCTGAGTACCCCTCCCCGGACCTCCCACCCTGTCGCTGTTTCCTTCCATCTTTGCCCCTTCCCCGTAGGCGAGGCCTCTTGTGTGAACATAGGCTTCCATATGGTCTCCAACCTTAGATCTAACCATTTGAGCACAAGTTGTCCTTTGTCCCACCTCATGTCGCCTTTCACCCCTGGTGGTCCCCTGCAGAATCAAGAGTGTGTGGGAAGGCACAGGATTTTGGGACCCTGCCCTCTGTCACATTCTGGGTTCTCTGCACCGTCACAACTCTGTTCTGTCCCTCTGATGGTCAGGGGCATTCACAGCTCTCCTCCTGTACCCCCTGGTACTCCTCATTCTGCCCCAAAGTCCTTCCCACCACAAAGGAGAGGGTGCTTCCACCCCTGGCAGGGAGGTGGGAGGCGTGGCCAGATGCAGGGACCACTGCCAAGGCAAAATTTGTCTTTCTACTTTCCGGATTCTCAGGAAGAGATACAAGTTATGTAACACCGAACAGCGTGATTCTAGAACTTTTGTGAGAGCAGGCATGTGTTAAAAATTTTTCAGACTCCTGAACGCTGAAACGTTTCCCCTCAGCCCTGCATCTTCCAATAAATTGCTACTCTGGAAAGGAAAACCAGTATACCCGTGCTTTTCATATTCTCAAGAAAAGTCCTCATGCTCCGGGAGTACACATATCCCATTTTGAGAAGCCCTTCAACCTCTTTCGACTGTTTTCAAGGCTCCTGCTAAGGACCCCTGGCCACTTGCATCTCCCTTTGTCCACTGCCCACCCCCGGGATTCCAGGCTTCAGCTGCACTGGGTGCTGGCTCGTCTCTCCCAGGCACTACAGGATCTTGCCACCTCTTACCGGCTAGGATCAGAGTGGGTGTGAATAGCTCCCTGCAGTAGACACCACCTGGTTCTGGCTAGGATCTTTCTCTGACCATCGGAGGGCAACCAAGGTGAGAGCAGTGGGTGCAGGGTGCCGTGCAGTCTTGGGGGAAGCCTTTTGTCTCTCTAGGAAGGGGCTCACTAGATCAGTGATCCCTTGGTTCCATCCAGTACTAACAGTCCAGGAGCACAGAACCAACTGGTCCATGCAACTTGGTTGTCATGGCAACAGAGACACTAAATGGTCCATAAGTGGTAGAGCTGGTTATTTATCTATCGGCAGGTAGGTGGTCAGGTGGTCAACCATGAAGATGTGGTGAACCCGATCATGCTGAGGCCCTAGGCTAGCAGGATATTAGTTCGGTGGTGACCATAGCAGTCACTGAATAAGGAATGCAGGCCAGCCTTTGTGCTTGGTAGCTCAGATAGCATTCACCCACTTAATCATGCATCCAACACCTATTTTTATTGATATATATGGCGTGCCCCATCCCCCTCAGCTGGGGACCCAGAGATGAATCAAGTTACCCTCAGTCCAGTGGGGAAGACAGACAAGCAAGTGGACTTGTGCCATGACAGAGGGCAGCACAGAGTGCTCTGGGCCCACAGAGGAGCAAATGACCACCAAGCCTAACGGGACAAAGATGGCTTCTTGGAGTAGAGGTGCCTGAGCTAAAGCATGAAGGGTGAGCAGCAGCTCTCCAGGCAATGGAGTGGGGGGAGGGGGAAGGGCATTTGAGACGGATGAGCTTGCAGAAAGAAAGGGGCTGGGGTGGGGAAATGGACGAATGAATGAACGCATGAATGGCAGAGCTGTTGTAGACAACCGCAGGCAGCTCGTTCTGATACCCTGGAAGAGTGGGGAGAACAGTGTGATTTGAGACAAGATGTGAGCAGTAATCGGCTGGTAAATCATCTCGAATGTTCTATTACGGAGCTCAAAGCTGACCTGTAAAGCTCAGGGAGCCATGGAAAGGTTTTATGTGACCACATTTGAATTTTGGAATGATTCCTTTGTTTGCTCTATGGAGACCGGGGTAGATGGGGCAGGACTAAGGGTGGGGACTCAACCAGGAGGCAGTTGTAGTTCAATGAGTTGGGAATGACAGTGGCCAACCCAGCGGGGTGGGGCAGCAGGGACGGGACTGACGTGGCACTGGTGAGCAGGTAGCCAGCGGGTCCTGGTTAGATAGAGGCGAGTGAACCTGGTGGGTGGGAGGGTGGTGACACGGTTCTCAAAAATGGACAACACCGGACGGGGAAAGGGCTCCTTGGGAAAGATGATGCGTTCAGCTTGGCATGTGCTGAACTTGAGGTAGTTGGGAGAATCCGAGTGGAGGGCTCCAGCGGGCAGCTGGAGAAAGGTCAGGGCTGGGGAGAGTGGTCGGGCCTCCACAGCACACAGCGGACAGTTGCAGCTGGGGCCGTGAATGAGGCTGCCCAAGGAGAGTACTGAGGGCACAGAGCTAAGGGCACAACTGTGTGGAACACCAGCAGTCAGGGACTGGCAGAAAGATGATGAGCTGATTCAGAGTCTGAGAAGGAAGGACCAGGAGGTAGGAATGAGCCAGGAGGAAGCATCACGGAAGCTAATGAGTGGGTTTCATTAGCATGCATCCTCCGGCCACCCGGCAACGTAGGTAGGATTAGCCCTCTTTTGAAAATGAGAGAATTGAGGCTCTAGGGGATTTAGACTCAGGGTCACGCAGCTGGTCAGTGGTGGAGCTGGGATTTGAACTCAGGTCTCTCTACCTCTAAAATCCAATAAACTATTTCTTCTATACCATGTTTAGCAACACAGAGCTTGGCACAAAGTAGATGCTCAATAAGTGTTTGCTGGCTGGCTGGCTGAATACTATTAGCAGCAAAAAAGGCTAAAAGATTTCAACAAACAAGCAGAAAAACCCTGCAGTGTGCCTGGGAGCATGTCCATAGAACGGAAGCAGCTTAGGACTTTTTATAGCCTTGCAGACATGGTGATGACAAAGGCTTGCCTTCCTTCAACTGCTCTGTTAACGATCTTTTAAAGTCCTTTCAGAGCAGGGTTTTTTTTTTTTTCCCCCTCTTCTTTCCATTCTTGCTTGCAAACGAAGGATGATTTTAGAATCCAAGCCTTTTTTATTTTGCTAAAGTACATGATGAGTAAAATGGCCTCCCAGTCAGCACTTTCCAATTTTGAAAGATGCTAAAAACTGATCTTTAAAGGCATGTTTCTCTTCTTTATGCATCAAAGGGCCTTGAGGCCTGCTGGAGAGGATTGGATGCAAGGCGGGAAGGCAGCACCACCTGCAAGGCTGAGCCTCAGGGTGGAGGGCAGGGAGTGACTGGGGTGGGGTGCAGGCCGGAGGGCCAGGGCCCGGCTGGGCTGGATGCTGCCTGCCACATCCACCTTTAACCTGTTCTCTACAGAACAGGGCCCTGCCTGGATCCCTGTCCCACATGGCAACCCTAACCCAGGACGGAGCCTCAGGCAAACGCCCAGTAACTGTTTGTTGAATGAATAAATGAGTCGCAGGAGCTGCTGTTCAATACACACAGAGATAATAAGTGCAATCCCATTTACAGAGTTTTCAAATATAAGTTTTTCTTGGAGGTAAAGATGGGTTGGGAAGAGGTTATAAAATCCTAACACTAGCTAGCACTTACTGGGCACTCACTATGTGCCAGGAACTGTGTGAGGCAGTTTGAGGATCATCTCATTTAGTTCTCCCAGCAACCCTGGAATTAGGCCCTGGCATTATCCCCATTTTACAGGTGAGGAAATTAAGACTAAGATGGAAAAAGGAGTGGCCTGAGATACCCTGAGGCTTGTTGGTGGAGCTGAGATTTGAACAAAGCTCAGAACTCAAAGAGACTCTGGCACTTCTTAATTGGGAAGCTTCGTGGGTTCCAGGAAGGTATAGAAAAGTCTAAAATACTGGAGTGAGGGTGGGGGGGTGCTGCAGCCCTATTTCTGCCATCAACTCCCCTGGGGACCTTGAAGCTCCTTTCTCTCCTCTGGCTTCAGTTTTCCTGGATGTCATATTCCGTGTATGAGGAAGGAGAATAGACGCTGTCTCAGTGCCCTTTAGGGTTTGCCTGCTCTTGGGGAAGGAGATCAGGGACGCTGCCAAGACCCCTCAGAGCCACCAGCCTGTGCAGACTTGTCTCAGGGCATGTCCCTGAGGCCAGGGAGGGCGGCACCAGGAGCCAAGGGGAAGCTGGCCCCAGAGAGGACCAGAGAATCCAGGCTGGGGTGGGACGAGAGGGCAGAGTTCTTGGCCGCAGAGCCAGGGGTGCAAGAACGTTCCATGCCCATGGCCTCAAGCCCCCTGGTGTGCCTGTCATCCACTCTGCTTCACTTACATGTCCTTCTGTCCGCAGGGCAATGACGTGAGGATCATCCTCGGCCAGTTTGACCAGAATATGGCAGCAAAAGTGTTCTGTTGTGTAAGTAAAACTTTGGTCACGGCACTGTGTCTTTGGGGGGGTTTCACGAAGCTTTTTCTCAGACTCGTTCTGACTGCCTGGTCTGAGCGAGATATAGGACTGGAAGTGGTTGTTGGAAACAGAAGTGTTATTTTCATTGCACTTTCCTCTTTGCGGGGAGCTAAGCCTCCGGGGCTCAGAACAGTACAGTCCTGGGAGGAACTAGGGACCTCGGTTGACCAAACCTACTGGCTAATTCCTGGTCTAAGCCCTGTCGGCTAATTCTCTGCCCATCTACTCACCCACACTTGATGGAGGCCTGCTCTACGGCACAGCCTCTCCGGCCGAGAGGCCAGACCTCGAGGCTGAGGTGCCTCGGACCCCCTCCCAGCCCTGGAACAGGGCTCAGAGCCTAAGTTTAGAATAATCTCTCAACTGTTCAGTACCTACCCCTGAATTCTTTACAATTGTCTGGTGTGTGATAGGCTACACAAAGTAGTTTTTTTTAATGCCTTATCTCATTTAATCTTCTCAATAACCATGTGAAACAACTATCATTATCCCACTTTACAGATGAGGGAATAGAGGCCCAGTTTGTAGCAGAGCCAAGGCTTCATCCCCTTCACCTGACCCCCAATCTGAAAGTCTTTTTTTTTTAATGTTTATTTATATTTGAGAGAGAGTGCACAAGCAGGGGAGGGGCAGAGAGACAGAGACAGAGACAGAGACAGAATCCGAAGCAGGTTCCAGGCTCTGAGCTGTCAGCACAGAGCCCGATGCAGGGCTTGAACTCATGGACTATGAGATCATGAAGTCGGACGCTCAACCAACTGAGCCACCCAGGCACCCCACCTGATTCCCAATCTAATCATCTTTTTTTCCGTATGATGTTTTAAACCCAAGTACTTGCACGAATTCTAGCACAGAAACTAAGTCTTTGGGTTTTGATACCCTGGCTCCTGTCCCCTGCCCCAGGTCAGAGAAGAAGCAACAGAATGGGAACCCGGTCCTGAGTCGTTATCTCCCCAATAAGCTCTTCCTTGTAGACTGAGCCTATTCCAGGTATAGTCTCTTGTGATGGGCCTTAGGCCTCTGTTCTCTTTGATCTTTTGTCAGTAACTTGAATGAGATTATAAAAAGCAGACTTTGTAGGAATTTTGGAAGTTGTGAAATATGTTGGATGACAGATCCAAGGTGCAAAGAACCCTAACAGGCTGGATGGAATGTTTGATTAAATCTAAGAAGATTAGATCTAATAGTCCTACTAGAAGGTGACATTAGCACAAATCAAGCTGCCTATGTCCATGGTGGTGTAGAGGCATAGCTGAGGAGTACTGTGCATTTAGAACAAAAGAGACTTTGGGGTCTTGGTTGACCTCAAGGCTGCTGTGAGTCGCCAGTGTAAGCATAACTGCCAGGAGCCAAGGGGACCTCAGGCGCTATGTCCACACTCAGGGAAGGTGGCCCCTCAGCTGTCTGCTAGAGAGACACTGCCTGGGGTATCCTACTCAGCTCCTGGTGCACCTTTCAGGAGAGAGGCAGGAACCGAAAACACACCAGGAGTGAGGAGAGAGCAGGGACCTGAAGCCACGGTCACACAGAGCTATTTTACCCTGAAGGCTCAAGAACAAAATGAGAACCTGCCTGATCATCTCCCGATTTACCAGGGAGGAGGGAAAGGCCACGAGGCTGACATTTCTGGAGACCCTGGGCAGAGTTTAGAGCTCAGGAGTCGGTCTTCTGCTTGGGTGCTGAATTTGGACTTGTTGACACTCTGGGAGCCTCAGTTTTCTCATCTGTAAAGTGGGGATAATAAAGCACCTGTCTCATAGGATCGTTGTGAAGATTAGATGAGCAAAAACACTTGGCACAGGGCCTGATGAGCCCTCAGTAAATGTCCGCAATCTTCTTTTGTTTGTCTATGTAAAGTCTCAGGCATCTGAGAATGGAATAGACCATTGTTGGGCTGGTGAGTTTACTATCAGATGTTCTCTACAAGATTGTATTAAGCATTCTGTGCTCCAGGTAAAGGTAACAAGGGGTCTTTCCATATGAAAATCTAAGGAAGAACAGTGAGAAAAACTGAAAAAATGGAGCAAATTAATTTAATGCCTTTTACTTCAAAACCTTGCTTGTCAAGTTTTACTCATAAACCTTTACTCATAAAACCCTGCGCATTACCATCTGAAGTCCAGAAATGGCCCGTTTTGAAAAGGAAAATAATGCTCTGTTTTGGAGAATGTAATCTCTTTTGGGGGAGGAAACTGGATTTTATCCCCGCCACCCTTCTCCGTATCCCCAGGGCCTTGCAGACAGCTGGCACATGGTGGGTAATAACTCCGGGAGAAATAAATTAATAAAAAATGATCCATGAAGACACCACAGTGGTCGCTGGCCATCTCCCTTCTCCAAAAACTGCAGACAGACCTCATGTTCTGCTTTGAGCCAAACCCAAGTGGAAGTGTGGCTGTGATTTCTCTCCGTGCCATGCACTGGGATTCTTTCCTGAGTGGCATTTCCAGCCATTGTTTCTGCTCCAGAACAGACCGAGTGGCTGTCTGCCTCTTGACCCAAAGCCCCAGGCTGCCTGCCTTCCACATGGCATGGGACACCATCCACCTTCTTGTCCCACTTTCCTCTTTCCTCTTATTGGACGGTGGGTATTTTGAGATGGGCTTTATCTTAGGGTCTGCAGGTGGCTTTGTTGAGGAATTCCGTAGAGCTTTTTTGTTGGCTGTTTATTCCAAGTGTCAGACCCTCAGATAGAACCTGCCCTCCAGGGCTTGGAGCCTTACCTGGTTAGGAAGCAATTCTTCTGGCAGGTCTGGAAGATCCCGAAGAGAGTCTGCTCAGTGTCTTCTTATGGGTGGGTGACAGAGGGAGGGGCTCCTCAGAGCAGAGACTCCCTACCCCACTTCTCACCCGAAAAAAGGCTTCCTGCCTGTGTCGGGGTCAGAGTGCAGATCAGATGGATACGACCGTATCTCTGCCATCCAAATGCCGCTTTGCAAACTTTGCAGCATGTTGCTGTGTTCTTGAGCCTGGAACTGCCACCAGGGGAAGAGCAGACTCCGGCAAAGCTATTTATAGCCCTGTGGCAAAGTGTTCATTTGGGCTTAGCACAGCTTGAGCAGGTCTTGTCACTTTTGTCTTCTCCCTCCCCCCTCGGGGGTCTATTCTAAATTCTCTAACACTCACGCCTGGGTTCTGGTTTTAGCCCCACCAGCTGTGTGACCTCAGGCAGGTCACTTTACACCTCTGGTCCCCAGCTGCTGCCTCCCCTCTAAAATGGAAGCAGCAGTCCCTGCCCCATCTGTCTCACAGGATTGTCAAGAGGCCTAAATAAGGCCTTGGAAGGGAGACCATCATCCCAACTGTTAACTGCCTTCCCAATATGAGGGTTTATTACTATCATTTTTGTGAACTGTAATATGAAAAGGGAAATGTCCTTCTTGCATGGGGAGGGGAGGAGGCAAAAGGAAACATTATAAAAAGGGGAAATTGGATTTTTTTAAATAATTCACATCATGGTTACCTGTCTGCAGCCAGTAAGAACCAAAGCGCTCCATGAGACTGAAGAAGGTGAGCTCAGGACTGCCTGTTGCCACGTGCCAGGGCTCTTTGGTGGCCCACAGGTCCTGAAATCACATTCCCACCGAAGGCAGAGAAAGTGAAAACTGAGGTGACTGTGTAAACCAGAAAGGTGTTCAGTTAGTGACTCCACAACCACTTATCGGGTGCCCTGTGCACACCAGCCACTGTGCTGAGCACTGGGGAACCCAGGGAAGAGCGGACCCCACCCTACAAAAACTGTCCCTTTGACAAAGGAGACAGACTAGCACACCAGCAGCTACTCCCAGCTCACGAGCATAACAACTGCAGCCCTTCTGAAGACAGAAATGTCAGAATGGAGGACTGGAGCCTTCCCCTCAGTTGCTTTCGATGGTGGATGGTGTATTTAAACCAGTCCACCTACCTTGCAGGAAACCCTCTTAGACCCTCACTCAAAGCCTATTTACTTTTGTTCTGCACATATGTTTAACAGCCCAGGTGCCCCTCATTCCAAGCCATAGCAGTTTAATTTTTTTTTTTCAACGTTTATTCATTTTTGGGACAGAGAGAGACAGAGCATGAACGGGGGAGGGGCAGAGAGAGAGGGAGACACAGAATCGGAAACAGGCTCCAGGCTCTGAGCCATCAGCCCAGAGCCTGATGCGGGGCTCGAACTCATGGACCGTGAGATCGTGACCTGGCTGAAGTCGGACGCCTAACCGACTGCGCCACCCAGGTGCCCCCAAGCCATAGGCAGTTTAAAACCAGCAAGTTCAGAGAGGACAGGGACTGGATGGCCATGAAGAGTGACACCCTAGACCCAGCAGCATTACTGTGCCCAGCCCACAACAGTGACTGGTGTTCAAAATAAAGCTATGCGTTACAGAAAGGAGAAGGGAACAAGAAAGAGTTCCTAAAATGTTCCTGAATGTAGTGCTGGCCGGGCACGGTACACGTATTATCTCATGTAGTTCTTACACCAACCCAATGAGATAGGCTTTGCCTTCCACAGGCTATAGATAGGAAAACTGAGACCCAAGGAGTCGTGCACCAGAGTTACCCAGCTGGTGTGTGGCAGAGAATCTAGTGTCGCTGGACTGTGGTCTCCCTTTTTGTTTGTTACAGAAGGTCAGTAGAAAAATGTTTATCTTCATCCAGACTGACTCATGTTCTAAACAAGATGTGTCGTCCTTCAGATGGACTAAGCTTCTATTTTCTGGAAAATTCATTCGCAAGGAACAGCTCCTAATGAGACAAGGGTAGGTCAAAGAGCTGTCACGGCAGGTCCCTGGGAGGCTTCTGACTTCCTGTTCTGTGCTGCCTCTAAATTATCACGAGGTCTTTGTCCTCAGAGAGGAAGGCAGACCTGCCTGTGTCTGAGTAGAGCTCCCCTCGTCCTCGCTCTGCATCTGTTGACTCCTCTTTAACCTTTAACCTCTTTAACCTCTTTAACCTTCCTAATAAGAGTGGCTATCTTTTTGCCCCACCTTTTAAGGTTGAGAAAGCTCCCAAAAAGTTTTCTCTATTTTGCTAAGAAAAGAGGGGAATTTCCAAAAGTGGACTTTGAATCTTGTCCCCTTGACTTAGCTGTATGTGTTTGGGCAAATTCTTCAATCTCTGAGCCTGAATTTCTTCATCTGTATGATAGAAATAATAATACCACCTCATAGGTTGTTTTGAAAATAAAATAAGATCATGTGTGTAATTGGCCAAACATGTAACAGGGGCTCAAGATATGTGAGTTCCTCCCTTTCAGTAAAAGATGAGAGTTGTAAAGTCTCACAGACTCTGCCATTAATACAGTGACCTGGGATCAATACGAGGAGCCTTTTGTTCAAAAGTCTAGCCTCCAGACAGAATCTGGGATTATCTTTTCTTTAAAAGAAACTTTCTCGGGACTAAACCCCATTCATCAGAGGGAAACCCAGGAGACTGCCTGCCTTTGTTGAGCCAGGATTTTATTACATAATTGAGATATGAGGGCTGCCTATGTTTTCTACAATTGTGATGGGGGCAACATTTATAATGTAGCTGCTGGAGAAATGACTATGATCTGAGGATTCATTATGAGAAGTCTATCATCTAGAATTGGGGAGGCGAAAGTCCCATATCACCAGAGAAGTCTAGAGAAAAGGTAATGTGATCACTGCTTTGAGGGAGTTGAAAGGCTTTTTCATTAAGTGATTTCGGTTTACTCTCCAGAGCCTTCACTGTACCAATGAGCAGAGGCTGTGGAGATGAGATCTGAGTTAAGGAACAAACATTCTAATTCACGTGTACCCCAATGAGATGTTCCGAACTGCAGGACGGGCTTTCTTAGGCGTTAAGAGAGTTCAAAGAGTTGCCTTCATTTCCATCTGAAGGAGGAATGGAGGAGCACTCCTCTAACTCTCAGACTTGACAGTAACTTTTCTCCAATGTACAGATGCTCTTAGGGGTTCTGACCCACCTGCCGTGGGCAGACCCTGGCTTGGCATCGAGACCCTAATGAAGGGCAACCAGAACCTTCCTGGAGTCCAAAGCAATCAATCTCTTCTTGTCACATTCTCCTGGCCTCTGCTCTAGGCCAAGGGACACAGAGGGGTGTGACATCAATTGTTTCCCAATGTGTTCATGGTTCTCCAGGAATGAACTGCAGGATTATTTAAGGTTCATGTTTTAAAGTGTGCACAGGTCAGGGGTGCCTGGGTGGCTCAGTCGGTTAAGCCTCCAACTTCAGCTCAGGTCATGGTCTCACAGTCCATGAGTTCAAGCCCCACGTTGGGCTCTGCACTGGTAATACCGAGCCTGCGTGGGATTCACTCCCTCTCTGGCCCTCCCCAACTTGTGCTCCCTCCCTCTCTCTCTCACACAAAAATAAATAAGTAAATAAAGTGTTCACAGCTCATCACAGTGTACAGAGTATCTATTGTAATGATCATGTAATTTTTATCTTTAGTTCCAATAAGGTGACATATTACATTTATTGATTTGTGAATGCTGAACCATCCTTGGATCCCAGGGATAAATGCCACTTGGTCATAGTGTATAATCTTTTTAATGTGTTCTCAAATTCAGTTTACTAATATTTTGTTGAGAATTTTTGGAACTATATTCATCAGGGATATCAGTCTATAGTTTTCTTATAGTGTCCTCATCTGGCTTTGGCCAGGCCCTCATATTTAAATTTTTATTCAGTGTTTATTATTTTATTATATATGTTTCCAGTAAACTACCTTGGATCTCTTGAGAGATAACAAGGAGAAAAATTAATAAATTCTCTGGTAAGAGGAGGCCTCAGCCCTCTCCACCTGTCTCACAGGGCACAAAGCCTTGAACAAATGTTTGACTCTTGGTACCTTCATGGTCAACCCATCTGTTGCAGGCATATGAGGAGAACATGTATGGTAGCAAATACCAATGGATCATCCCAGGCTGGTATGAGCCTTCCTGGTGGGAGCAGGTGCACACAGAAGCCAACTCATCCCGTTGTCTCCGGAAGAATCTGCTTGCCGCCATGGAGGGCTACATCGGCGTGGACTTCGAGCCCCTGAGCTCCAAGCAGATCAAGACCATCTCAGGAAAGGTCAGTGCCGCGGTCTGCCCATTTCAGTCCTCACGCCCATCTCTTTTGATCATCTTGTCTGATGATGTTGGCACAAAGTACCCAGTTCTTATTCTAGCCTTTGCTGTGGGACTCTGAGCAAATCACTTGGCCTCTCCGAGCCTGTTAAATGGGGATAGCCAGCCATCCACTGCATGCCCCTCTAAGGAACTGTGAGGATCAGATAAGGTATGGGTGCTTTGCAAGCACAAAACACAGTGTTTATGTAAGCGATAGAGTTGTGATTTTTATAGCACCAACTACAGGCAGTCTGCCTTTCACACTCTGCCAGAGTTTCACTCCATGTACCTCTGACCTGCAATGTAATTTCTCAGGCTCACTGATGCTCCTGTCAGCCTCGAGGGGAGGACAGACCCCCTCAAGTAGACTTTGGGAAACATGTGCCATAGACCGGCCAGACTGGCTTGAGCCCCAGTTTTGCCACTTACTAGCTATGTGACCTTGAGCTTGGGTTCTCCAAGCCACTGTTTCCTCATCTGTAGAGCAGCAGTAAGAATACTGTCCTCTGATGGCACATGGTACGGTGGCCGACACGGTGCCTGGCCCTTCATTGCTGTCATAACTGGGAGCAGGACCTTGGACAGGGTCTCCACATGTTCCCACAGGCATTACTAACCCCTCCCTGTTTATCTTGGAGGGCTGTGAGAGAGCCAGTAATGTGGCATTCCTGAGTATTTCAGAAGTTCCCCCGTGATTACCTGTCAGGGTGTTATCAAGAATCAGGTGATGGCGACCCTGGTGAATGACTATAGTAACATCTGTCTCTGAGTTCTAACCACCAGCCAGAATTGACAACAACAGTGGGTGTAATTCTCTTCTGCCTTCTCTGAGCTCAGGTTGTTAATTTTTCCACCCAACCACAGCTCCACTGGAGGAATTAAACTTCATGGCAAAGTTATATATATACACATGTATATATATAAAATCGTTTATATATAAATTTTTTTATCCATTATTTAATCTCAATCAGAGCCAACTCTATAAGAATGATTTATTGATTTCTCAAAAAAATGGCAAATCATTAGGACACATTTTGTAAACAACTCTTTAGATCATGCTGGCACCTGAGGGAAGCTGGAAAAACACTCTAGCTAGAAAATGCTGGAAGAAATATTTTCATACAAAAATCAATGAACACATAGAAAGTTTTTTGAGATGCTGAATAATGCACAGAAACAACTCATTTTATTTCAAGTGTTATTTTTAAAGGGGTCAAAGTTCGTAGCTTATCAGCAGAGACTTGAGTCCAGGGACACTCTAGACTCAACCTCAAAATAACATAAGATTAGGAAAATACAAAGACTAAGCAAAGGATTCCATGCAAGCAGGCAGCACAATAACCGAACTGAGGACTTAGGAGACCAAAGACAGAAATGATTACACACGAGGGCTGTGAAGCCGGGGTGCTTAAGGTTCATAAGACACCGTGAGAAGGCCTCGAATGTCGTTCTAAGCAGCATGGATGTGGCAGGGTGGGTGAGCCATGCATGAATGTGAGCAGTACACAGGAATGCATTTTGGGAAGATCATTTTTTGTGGTGTCTTGGGGGAAATGCTCTGACTGTAAAACAGCATCTTCCAGGTCACTGACTTTAATTTTTTCATTTTAATAATTTTATTTGGAGCTAGTGAGGAGGCTGACCTCACCCCCATAACTCTGTGCCTGGGAATGGAATACTTTGTGGTTATTCCTGGGGCTGTTCACTTTACCCCTCAGTATGGGTTACTCACTGACAGGCCTCCCAGAAGGGAGTTAGTGCCATTAAAACAGAGCCAGGCTCCTGGCATGGGGAGCTTCCAAAATTCCAGGACACCCAGTCCCTGTCTCTAAGGTTTGAAGCAAGAGACAGCATTTCTGAGGTGCTGGGGTGGCTCAGTCGGTTAAGCGTACAACTCTTGGTTTTGGCTCAGGTCATGATCTCATGGTTCATGGGTTCAAGCCCTGAGTTAGGCTCTGTGCTGACAGCATGGAGCCTTCTTGGGATTCTCTCTCTGCCTCTCTCTCTCTCTGCCCTTCCCTGGCATGTGCTCTCTCTCTCTCTCTTTCTCTCAAACTAAATAAATTAAAAAAAAATTAAGACAGCATTTCTTACATTATCCTGAGGTTACAAGATGATTGAAATTATTTGGGAAAACCTGGGGCATCTGCCTCTTGAAAGCAGAGGGTTTAGGGCTCCCCTACAGATCATCTAGACCAGCCTCCTGTCAGATTCTCAGATCCTTCCAGTAGCCAAAGAATTGCTACTTCTCCTTTAATTTCCTCCACTGGTCTCCCAGGACCCCCACAGGTCCAGCTTGTGGTGACCATATCCCCAGAGATGTCCCTTGCCCAAACTAAACAGCCCCAATCCCTCCAGTTGGAATTCACATGCCCAACGCAGAACCTAAGGGCAAAATTTAAAGCCATGCTTGAATCCTCAGTAGTCAAGATGAAAAGTATTTTCATCAAAATGCAATATTTTTTAAAATTCAAAATTAACACACATAAAAATCCATGATGAACAAAATATCAATATTTTAAATGAAGATAAGATTCCCAGGACTGGGATTAGGGTGAGCTAAGTGATTTAGGTCACACAATGGCAAGACTGGATCTTGTCTGTATTTAAAATTCTGATGTTCCTCATGGATTTTTTTTTTTTTTTGCATTTGTTTTGATTTTTAAAAATACTGCCTTCAAATGTCATTGGTCTTGATTATTGAGGTATTTGGCTCCCTCTTCCGTGTTACGCCTCGCTCGCCTCCCCCTGGTCCCGGCCCTGAACAGGTTGTGTTGATCCAGCCCCTTCCATGCTTAGCTCATCCTCCGTGCTTGGTCTTGTTGAACCGTCTCTCCTTGGGGTGTGGGGCCCGTGGTTGAATAAAACATTCTTATTTGTGGTCTGACCACCGCCAAGTTCCCCAACTAACCTCCAAGAGTCTACGGTCAAAGGAAAGTCTAGAGAGGTGGGAAATGGTTCCTGAATTTGGATTTGTGTTATACGTGAGTGCTGGGGACTGTGGTCAGCCTGACACAGGCTGCTGAGCTGATGCCGATATTGGGGTCCATCAGTGTCCATGAAGACAAGCAGACACTTGCAGAACCAAGTGAATGAGCTCTTGACATTCTCACTAGGGAAGCTAAGGGGAAGAAAAGGCTAAGGAGACATACCCAAGATCCTCGTAGTCGGTTGAATAGCGGCCCCTAAAAAGGTATGTCCATGTCCCAACCCTTGGAAGCTGTGAATGTGACCTTAACTTGAAAAAACATCTTTGCAGATGTAATTGATTTAAGGATCTTGAGATCATCCTGGACTATTCAGGTAAACCCTAAATCCAGTGGTGAATGTCCTGAGAAGAGAAAGGCAGAGGGAGATTTGCCACATGGAGAAGGTCATGGGACAGCGCAGGCAGAGACTGGAATGATGCATCTTTAAGAAAAGGAGTGCCAAGGGGTGCCTGGGTGGCTCAGTTGGTTAAGTGTCCGACTTCAGCTCAGGTCATGATCTCACAGTCTGTGAGTTTGAGCCCCGCGTCAGGCTCTGTGCTGACAGCTCAGAGCCTGGAGCCTGCTTCGGATTCTGTGTCTCCCTCTCTCTTTGCCCCCTCCCCACTCATGCTTTGTCTCTCTCTGTCTCAAAGATAAATAAAAACATTAAAAAAATTAAAAAAAAAAAAAAAAAGGAGTGCCAAGGATTGCTGGGAGCCACCAGGATCTGGGAGAGACGCATGGAACGTTTTCTCCTGCAGAGCCTCTGGAGGGAACCAGCCCTTAGTTTCAGACTCCTTGCCTCCAGAACTGGAAGAGAATAAACTTCTGTTGTTTCAAGCCACCCTGTCGGTGGAAATTTGTTATGGCAGCCCCAGGAAATTGGTACAGTCACCCAGCAGGTCAGGGACAGCCCCGGGACCTGAAGCCAGGACTGCTCATTCCCTACCCAGGGCTCCTTCCCTTCTGCCATGCTCTCTGCCTAGACTTGCAACGGACTTCGAACAGAATGCACCCAAATCAGCCCTCTCTGTCTCAGTGGGGCACCTCTCATAGGTGGCATAACAGGAGAGTGTGGGTCTGGTGGTCAGGAGATCTAGCACAAAGTCTGGCATTCTCACCAATGAAT
The DNA here is from genome assembly GCF_018350155.1 of Leopardus geoffroyi. NCBI lineage: Eukaryota > Metazoa > Chordata > Mammalia > Carnivora > Felidae > Leopardus > Leopardus geoffroyi. The sequence continues at coordinate 60,989,148 of NC_059342.1, read as the reverse complement.
CGGCCTCCATAGCTAGTCACCCCACCCCCACCCCAGTCTCAGTTTCCTCAACTGAGAATGAGAGATTTGAACCCAATAGCTGCAGGGGTCCTTCCACAGCTAAGTTCTCTGGCTCTGTGTAAATATGGTACTGGGTTCTTACAGTGAGCTGTGTGACAGGTTGTAATGTTAAATCTTGGAATCCCCAAGTGACTCCTAGTAGAGAAAGTTGCAGAATCAGGCAGAACAGTGGCCCCTCTTGGAACATGTTCTTTGAGGTTCCCTCTTCCATACACCTGTTGCCAGTGTCAGGACATCCCCAACTGTTTCACTGGCACCCAGGAGAGTTCTGGAAGGAAGAAAAACAAGGTCATGGGCCTCCAGAGCATGTTCATCACTCTCCTCCTACTGGAATTTCCAATGATGGGACAAGTGCAGACGTTTGTGCTTCCCTGAGCACATCCGGAGCTCAGTCTCCTAGAACCGCGTAAGGACAGTCTCTGGGCACTTGCTTTGGCTCCACTGTCTGGCCTATTCTCTTCACTGAGATTCCCCATTACCACTCTGCTCCCCCTTAAAGACTCTTTGACATCGATGATTTCCATTGTCAGCTTTCACTTTTCAAAGTCCCGTTAGGTTTGTTTCCAGTGTGAGCATTTAAAACTCTAGTTAGGTTTCTCTGGTGATGGCTCAACCTCTCTGGACATGTTTCCTGTCCTCCTGCTGAGGCACAGAGCTGGACCAAAGCACCAGACGGAAATGTTCCCAGAGCCCTGGAATCCCTGGGGACCTCAGAAGTGGCCCCAATCCCCCATCAAATGCACAGGCTCATTCTTTGGAAGAGTTTTGTAATGTTTTCCGGCAAGAACCTTCTGCAACCACCCATGACTGTCGACGCAACATGGCAGAACTGGAGGAAACACAAATCAAGTGAGTGCTCAACTGGAGCTGGTGACCCAGAAAAAGCTTCACCCATCTCATTATCACTGCTGTGTGAGCTCCCTGACAAAGAACGTGGAACTTTTAGGCAAACTCTAGGCTCTAGAGAGGAGGAAGGGAAGGGGCCGTGGAAAAGTAGGCATGCTCCCTGAGGAGGTGATCCTTCACAGTGCTGCTGCCTCTACCTCCCACCTTCCCCAAGAAACTCCTCTTCCCTTTTGCTCCCCTAGGAATTCACTTCGATGGGGGACAGGTAGTGTAGCAGAGGAACACAGGCTGTGGGGGGAAGGGTGTAGTAACCTATGGAGGGTCTTAAGGAATAGGGCACTGGCTAGATTTGAATTTTGGTGCCACCACTTCCCAACTGGGAGACTCTGAAAGATGGTTAGTTGTCCATACCAACATCCACAACCCCCGTCCACCTCAGTAACACAACTCTGGTTTTTAAGTAGGAATGTTGCCACCTAGCTGAAAAGGGACATTCCCCAGCTTCCCATGTAGCTAGATATGGCCAGGATTCTAAGTCTGGCCAATGGAATATAAGTAGAAGTGTTACGTGGGACTTCTGAAAGTCTCCTTTAACAGGAGTGCTTCCCTTCTCCTGCGTGTTGGCTGGATATGGATGGGATGGCTAGAGATCTAGCAGCCACATTGGGTCAAGAAGTGACTGTGAGAAGGAAACTTCATTCTAGGGTGGTGTTGCCTACAATTTTAGTATATGTGCTGCCAAAGCGAGCACGGGTGGTGTTGCCTACAGATAGGAGCTGGCTCCCTGAGTACACTGTGGAGCTGCCCTAGCAACCATGCACTGCCTACCCATGGACATTTTTTTTACATGAGGAAAAAAAAAAACTATGCCCAAGTCACTGATAATTTTTTTTCTTTTATATACAGCTGAATCAAATGATATAGTGATAGTGATCACTAGTGATACAGTGACATTGAGCCAGTCATTTGACCTTTCTGAAATTGTTTCTCATCTACAACATTGGGATAACAATATCTCCTTTACAAGATATAAGAATTAGATAAAGTAAAGCAAAGAAAAGTATCTTGCAGAGTCCCAAACACACAATAGGTGTTCAGAAAATTGTGGTTCTCTTCCTCCTTTAGCACAGCAGCCTCAGGGCCAGAGAAAGGAGTAATGAGTCAGTTTACACACACCTACATACAAATCTGCTCTGGTTTGTGATTGGGATTTTACTGAATTTGTAGATTGATTTAGGAAAAATTGACTTCATAATATAGTCTTCCAATCCATGAATTTTGTATATTCTTGCTTTTACCTGGGATGTCTTTAATTTCTCTCAGAAATGCTTTGTAATTTTCTGTACAAAATTTTTGCACATACTGTGTTTGATTTATTTCTAGGTATTTGATGTATTTTGTTGAATCTATGTGCAAATTACTATTGGGTGCATATGTAGGGTGGAATTTCTGAGTCACAGGGTATGCATATGTTCAGCTTTAGTAGACCGTGCCAAACAGATTTCTAAAGTGGTTGTACCAGTTTACACACCCACCAGCAGTGATTGAGAGTTCCAGTTGGTTCACATGCTCACCAACATTTGGTATTGTCGGCTTTTTAATTTTAGCCAATCTAGTGGGTGTGTAGAGGTATCTCATTCGAGTTTTAATTTACATTTCTCTGATGACTAATGAAGTCGAGTATCTTTCCATATCTTTACTGGTCATTTTGATACCCTCTTTTACAAATTTCCTGTTCAAGTCTTTTGCCCATTTTTCTACTTGGACTCTCCATCTGTTTCTTACTGATTTATAGAAGTTGTTTTTATATTCTGCACATGAATCCTTGGGTGGTTATATGTACTATTTGTACCTTCTCCCATTCTTGAACTTACCTTTTCTCTCTTAATGATGTATATTGGTAGTAGTCTAGTTTATTGTAGTCTTAATTTTAATGTAGTCTAGTTTATTAGTCTTCTCTACTATTAGTATGTCTGTGTTCTGTTTAAGTGTCTTTGCCCACCCACACTCATGAAAACATTTTCCTATCTTATCTTTTAGAAATTTTGTTTTCCCTTTCACGTTTAGATGTAGAATCCACATGAAATTGATTTTATGCATGGTCTGAGGTAAGATCAAGATTCATTTTTTGTTGGTATTAATAACCCGTTGATTCAGGACCATTTATTGAAAAGTCCATCATCCTCACCACCAGCACTGCCATGCTAGAGTGTCAACTCTGTCATATATGTAGTGTGCATCGTGGATCTGTTCCTGGATTTTCCATTCTCGCCATTGGTCCATTTGCATATCCTTTAACCAATACCACTGTCTTAATAACTGAAACTTTATAATAAGACCTGATACCCAGTAGTGTAATCTTTCATCTTTTTTCTTGTTCTTTAAGATTTTCCTGGATGTTCTTGGCCCTGATGTCATTTTTTGTTTAAATCTACTCACATATTTGCACTTTTTATTACTTTTCATTCCTTCCTGCAGTTCTGTTCTTTTTATGATCATTTTCTTTCTACCTGAAGAACTCTTCTTGGTCTTTCTTTTACTGTGGATTGGCCATAGACAAATTCTCTCTGTTTCTGGGTGTCTGAAATTTTCTTTCTCACACCTTTAATTTTGAGGTGTAGAATTCTAGATTGTCCATGATTTCTCTCACCACTATAAGATGATTTCTTTGTTTTCAGGCTTCCATTGTTTCTATTAACTCAGCTGCTTGACTTTTTGTTGCTCTTTTTTTTTTCCATTGTGAAGTTCTTCTTTTTTATTAAATTCAAGTTAGTTACATACAGTGTAATCTTGGCTTCAAGAGTAGAACCCAGTGATTCATATCTTATATATGACACCCAGTGCTCATCCCAAAAAATGCCCTCCCTAATGCCCATCACCCATTTAACTCATCCCCCCCACCCACCCACCTCCCCTACAGCAACCCTCAGTTTATTCTCTGTATTTGAGTCTGTTGCCTCCCTCTCTATTTTTAGCTTATTTTTGCCTTCCCTTCCCCTGTGTTCATCTGTTGTGTTGTTGCTCTTTTGAAGGTAATGCATCTTTTTTCCCTAGCTGCTTTTAAGATTTTGTGCCTTGGTCTTCAGTTTTACTATGCTGTACTGAAATGAGGTTTTCTTTGGGTTTATCTTGATTGTAGTTCACAAAGTTAATACAAGTTCATGAATCTGTGGATTGATGTGTGTTTGGAGAGATTCTAGCATAATATCCCTTTAAATATTCTCTCTTTCCTCATATTCCAAGACAACAATTATACACATGCTAGACATTTTCAAAATATTCCCTATACCTCTTATGTTCCTTTCTTATTCTCAACCCCTTTTCCCTCTCTGTGTTTCAGTCTGAATATTTATTACTGTTTACTACTACTAACCTTTCTTCCAGTTCACTAACCTACTTTCTGCTCTGATAATATACTGCTTCAGCCATCTATTGAGTTCTTAATTTCAGTTGTCATATCTTTCATTTTTAGACTTTTTGTTTTATTCTTTTTTTCTTTCATAGCTTCCAGTTCTCTGATAATGTTCTGTATCTTTTAATCTATTTTCCTGAACACATAAATGTTACTATTTTAAAGTCATGTCTAATAACATCAAGATTTGGATCACCTGTGGGTCTGTTTCTATTGTCTATTTTTCTTATTTCCTTTATTCTTTTCTTCTTTATTCCCTTCCTCTCTTTTTGCCTCCTTTCCTCCCATCTGTTCATCCTTCCTTCCTTCCTTCCTCCCTCCCTCCCTTCCTTCCTTCCTTCCTTCCTTCCTTCCTTCCTTCCTTCCTTTTCTTTTTCCATTATTTGGTCCTATTTCCTGGTGTATCTTTTAGATTTAATTAATTTAATTGGAGATGAAAAAAATATAGCAGCTACAGAATGTGTTATCTTTCTTCAGAGATTTATTTCTCTTTAAGAAGGCTGTTAGACTAGGGGAAGATCACCTTAATCCAATCAATCAATAATTGAGTGGATTCCAGGCTTGGTTTTGGTTTTTATAAGGCCTTGTCTATTTTGGTTTGCCCTTATTCCTGGTATTTGTTCTTTAGTGTTCTTAGCTGAAATCCTAGGGTGTTTACTGGCCCTGGGCTTCAACTTTTGTCTTCCTGATCCTGTGAGACTCCAAATACTTCTGCTTAATTTCTAAACCCCTCAGTAGCCACTTCTTGGTTTCTCAGCCTCTTGCTTTATGCAGCTTAGTTACCATGAAATATTTCAAGTGCAAATGCTAGTCTGAAAACTGGGCTCACTTTTCTGTACTTCCTTTCCTCCAAGACCTTGGGCCTACAAGCCTTGCAATCCTGATAACCCGGACCTACCGTTTTTTGTCTTCCTCTCCCTGTGGGACTGCTGAAAACTCTGACCCAGAGCGTGGTTTCCCTGCAGCTAGCCTTCCTACTTACAAATCAGCAAGGAAATAGCCAAGAAAGCCAGACACTGCTCAAAGCATTCTCTTCTCTCCAGCATCTTGCCCCTCAAGTCCTAGATGTCCTGGTTGCTTTGTTATGCCTTTGAACAGCTATTTTTATATTTTATTCTACTTCTCTGAATGTTTCTTCATGGGAGCTCTGGTCTGATATAAGCCATTTCATCACAGTCAGGGTGGAAATCCGAACAGAGACTATTTTGCCTAAAAGGTAGAGGACAGCACCCTGGGGACAGGATAGCATGCCACTGTCTTCAGCCCTTTGAGAGGCTGTTGTGCATAAGAGGGAACAGCTTTGCGAGGAGGACGTTGCTTGTGGAATACAGGTTATGGGCGTGCTGCAGATGCTGCATTAGTTTCATAGAGGGCAAGCATGCCTTAAGTAGAAGGCTCTTCCTGGAGAGACAGCTTCTCAGTGCCAGACGAGTCTAAAAGACGGAGCTCAGCAAACATCTGGAAGTTGCTATTGAGAAGATCCAGTAATCAGATTGTAGGAGGGGCTTAATCAGTGGTAACCGATTTGTGTATTCTTGAGATCTTGCAAGGTTTTTAGAAATCCAGATTCTTAAATTATCTCATAGACATACTGAATCAAAATGTAGGGCCCTGGCATCTGCATTTAACAAGGTCCCCAGATGATCTACAAACTGGAATACAGGAGCAAGGAGACTAAATACCCCCCAGTGGACCTTCCAAATGAGACTTTGTGATCCCCAAATCCCAGATGCTAGAGAGAAACTCTGCCAGCTTTGTCACTCTGGGGGTGGTGGCTCGAGATGTGGAAAGGGATGGCTTCTTCACCTTCTCCTGTCTTCTGTCCATGAGGCTCCCCTCTCCCAGAAAGCAGGACTCTGCTTGGTTCTGTTGGAATGACAGGCCCATAAGGTTTAGTCACATTGTGGGTTAGCAAGCTTGTGTGGGCTAGCCTGGGAGCCTAACCACTATTTATAACATGGTTTCTGTGGGGAAATATGTTCCAAGTTCCAACAACTGCCTTTCAAAAATATGCTGGAGCACAACCTGTCAGTAATTGGGACTATCTATATAAAGTTATTTTCTCAGAAACTTTTAGCATCTCATGATAAACCTGACCTCAGAGAATGAGTAATTAATCAGCCTTCAGTGTCAGCTCTACAATGGGAGAAATTCTGCCCTGAATAATCGGAGGCCTGCTTGAAGAACAACTACTAGTTTTTTCTCAGACAATTGTGAGAATGTTTCTTCCTGCTGTCATTGTTTTGCCCAAGGGAGTTTGGTGCTGGCTTCACCTGGAAAATGATGAATGGCCTGGGACATAATGTGGTGGCAACAGCTTCAACTCTGTGCTTGCAAAGACAGTAAGAATGAGGTCACCTTTCCGGGCTTGGCTACACCTGTTCCATTCCAAGGACTCTTCCCACAGAAATGAGGTCAACAGCCATATTTCCAATGTTCTCCCCCCACGTCCTACCCTTCACCCCCTGGATGAAGAACAGTGCTATGCAAGAGAAAAGATGTGGATTTACAAGTATGCATGTAATAAGTATACATAGGGGCCCCAAAGTTTAAATAAATGATGTGATTTTGGTCCTCCTATTGTCCCCACAAAGAAATAACCCCGATAAAGTATGTCAAAGAGGTTAAAAAATTATACTCATTTATTCCCTGGTGAGACCACACTGAGAATGTTTGCCTCAGATCTGGACCCCTGACTTTAAAAGGGTCATAGAAACCTGGAAGAATGACCCAGTGGCATGTTCTGGGTAGGGAAGAGGTCTGGAAATATCATCTGAATATAATCATTAGATTGAATGAAGGGGACTCAAATACAGACACCACCAGCCCTCGATGCTTTTGTGTGCATTGGAGAAAGCTCATAGGAGCAAAGTCCAAGACAGAAGTCAAGGGGCCTCATTCCTTTGATGCTTAAGGCATTTAGAGAAGTACAAATTCAAGCAATTCGTAATACTTTTAACATAGCCGATAGCTAAGTCAAGAACCAGAAACAGACCCAAATCATATTGAAAAATCAAAGAACATATAGCTAAATAGTAAAAAGTGGAAAAATAGCAAGGATGCATTAAAACAAAACATTAAAAGCTGTGACTATCACCATAGCAATATGGCATAAAGAAGTGCACCTAAGAAATAAAAAATTGCCTATCAGTATTTGAAAGGAGCTCACTCTAATTATTAATCAGAGAAACCCAAATTAAAATTAAAAGGAGACATACTTTTTTTTCTGAACCTAACAAACTGATGATGATTTTTAAAATCGAAATACCTATTGTTGTCAAGGATGCAGAGAAGTGGGTACTTTCATACACAGTGGGATTTTAATTTCTCGTATTTGGAGAGAATAATTTGGCCCAAATATGGGTGAATCATGATTAGGTATGTTATATACTTTGCCTCAGCAATTATGCCTCTGGGGATTTATTCTGAAACAATAACTACCAGTATGTGTTCAGAAAATTTAGATACAGGGATGCTTTCTGCAGTCCTACAATTGGGACAAATTCAAAATAGCGTAAATGCCCAATAATTGGAAATTGGTTAAGGAAGTAAGGTAGTGTCTAGAATGGCTAGAATTAACAACTCAGGAAACAATAGATGTTGGCAAGGATGCGGAGAAAGGGGAACCCTTTTGCCCTGCTGGTGGGAATGCAGACTGGTGCAGCCACTCTGGAAAATAGTATGAAAGTTGCTCAAAAAGTTAAAAACAGAACTACCCTATAACCCAGCAATTGCACTACTAGGTATTTATCCAAAGGATACAAAAATGCTGATTCGAAGTGGCACATGCACCCCAATGTTTATAGCAGCACTATCGACAAAAGGCAAATTATGGAAAGAAGCCCAGATGTCCATGGACTGACGAATGGATAAAGAAGATGTGGTATATACATACAATGGAATACTACTCAGCGATCAAAAAGAATGAAATCTTGCCATTTGCAACAAAGTGAATGGAACTAGAGTGTATTATGCTAAGTGAAATAAGTCAGTCAGAGAAAGACAAATAATATGATTTCACGCATATGTGGAATTTAAGAAACAAAACAGATGAACATAAGGGAAAGGAAGCAAAAATAAGATGAAAACAGAGGGAGACAAACCATAAGCGATGCTGAAATACAGAGAATAAACTGAGGGATGATGGAGGGAGGTGGGGGAGGGGAATGGGCTAGATGGGTGATGGGTATTAAATGGGAGCACTTGTTGGAATGAGCACTGAGTGTTATATGTAAGTGACGGATCATTAAATGCTACTCCTGAAATCATTATTACACTCTATGTTAACTAACTTGTATTTAAATTTTAAAAAAGGAAGTAAGGTAGCACGTGCACATTCTGGAGGACTGTTGACCCCTGTCAGCACAGATGTGGGCAGATCCTTGGCTCTTTAGGGCATCCTGGGTTAGCAGCTGCGCCAGGCATACTGGAAGGCCAGGTTGGGCAAGACTCCTTTACTATTAGTAACAGTGGGTGGCATTTGTGGGGCACCTTCCATGTCCTGGACACTGGGCTGGCTTTGTGTGCTTCATGTCACTGAACCCTCATGGCCAACCAGCAAGAGAGGACACAGAGACCTGGAGGAGATAGGACCACACCACAGGTCACAGTTAGCAAACCACAGAGCCAGGGCTGGAGGGTAGGCCTGCCTACTTCCAAATCCTCTGTCATTACCACTGTGCCAGGCTTTTACCTATGTTGCCAAGAGGAAACTTCTAGATCATCTGATCCAACCTCTTCATTTCTCAGATGGAAAAATTGAGGCTTGGAAAAGATCTCTGTAGGTATTGCTTTGGGTTCTGGGGATACCTCAGTGATCAAGACAGATAACATCCTGACCCCATGGAGCTTAATTCTAGTTGTGGGGGCGGGAGGAGGAGGAGGAGGGAGAGCTGGAACAACAGATAATATGCAAATAAACACAGAAGTAGGAACGTTGCAGGACGTGAAAAGTGCAATAAAGAAGAAAAACCAGTGGCTAGAGAATGCCTGGAGTGAGGAAGCTTTAGGAAGGGTGGGTCAGGGAAGCCATCCCTGAGAAGTGAGGAGCGTTGACATTTGAATGCAGAGAATATCATGCAAAGAGCTAGGGAGACTTTCTAGCAGAGGAAACAGCTACTGCAAAAGCCTGAGGTGCAAACAGACTTGATGTGATCCGAGGACCCAGGAGGACTAGGAGAGTGTGCACCTCGTAACAGCCCCGCATGCTCCCCCAGCAGGAGTGAAATGCCGAAGCCAGCCCCACGGAGTGCGTGAGGGTGGAGGGTGTGAGGGGCAGTGAGGAGGGGCTAAGGGCCCTAAGCTGGACAGCGACAGCGCTGCCTCCTTGAAGAACCCTCGGATTTGAGGAGTTTCTGCCCTGTGTTTTGAGTGGTGAACAAATGTGATGGCTGGACATGATGCATTTCCAAGGAGAACTGTAAACAGGGATAAGACCTGCATCATCCAATGGAAGCAAAAAAGAAGGAGGGGGAGTCATTGCCGGGACACCAGCATTCCCGTTTGGTCAGGCAGAATTCCTCGCCCACGGGGTCCCTGATCGGAGACACTCGGCTGTCCCCAGGCAAATGTGTGCGACCCTGTTCTGCTAACGCGTTGAGCCGAGGGCAAGAGACTCACTCGGGCTCAAGCCATGAGATGTAGCCCTCAGTCACCACCCTCATTCAGCACTGGACCTGGCCCCAAACAACTTGCGGTAGTTTTCAAAAAGCAATAATGTCCTCAAAAGTTAAAAATGAAAGAAGTAGTAGACATGGAATGGGATCATTCCAGCTACGCACCCACCCCCCCCCCCCCCCACACACACACACACAAGCTGTGTGACCTTGGGCAAGCCTCTGGACCTCTCTTTGCCTCAGGCCACAGGTGGAGGGAGCATGTGTGACCATCTCCAAGAGCCCTTCCCAGTATAAACTGACAACGAGTCAGTGGTTTCTGTGTGTGGTTTGTCCCCAAAGAGGGTTTCTCCAAAGGCTAAGCCATTGGCTCCGCTGACCTTTCTGGCAGAGGAGTTCAGAAGTGACTTGAGAAGCCCATGGAAAGGCTGAGGGTGACGTGTTCCCCTGGGGTGGCATCCGTTTGGATGTGTGAGCCTCAGGAACTGAAGTAAAAAGGTTCTCATTACTTTGCGGCCACAATCGGAATGTTAATATCACCAGTGAAATTCTTTTATGAAATTTAGTTCAGTTTAAAAAATTTTTTTAATTTTTAAAAAATGCTGAATTATTCACAGGCCTTGCTGTATTGCAGAAGAGGAAAGAGCAGCATAATATAGGGTCAGAGCCGCCCTTACATCAGAACACCTGGGACCAGCTCAGGGTGGGGACTCACTTGGTTACCATTGGGGCTCAGAATCCACAAGGCCACTGGGACACGCCTTGCCCGCTGCAGACCTACACCCCCTTCCTCTGGCACCACCTCCTCGGCTCTGAATTCCCTGCCCAAACAGCTGGAGCCCCTTCCAGGGCCAGGAAGCCTCTGGCCCAGGTCAACCCTCTTGAGGTTGGGTTGCATCTCCAGGGTGGTCAGGAGGCTCTGATGCCTGAAGGGGAGAAGGTATGGACCAAGCTGGGCTTGGCTATAGGGATGGGCCCCAGAGCAAAGCCAGCTCCCCCTCTGCCTGCCTCTGTATCCAGCCTGAAGCTCTGAGGAGCCCCAGAATTCTGAATTCAAACTTGGCCTTCCATATCATTAGGAAGGTATATTTATTATGGGGAGATAGAAACTATTTTATTGGACAGTTTATTTGCTTGTCTGTAACTTAAATATTTAGACATATGGAATGTGGTCCTGCACCGGTACTAACGCTCGGCCCTCCAAACATCACAGGGAGGTCTGGTGTGGGTGTGCTATTCCTTCACCCTAGCCTTGCTAGACAGCCAGGGTTCAAGTCTCAGCCTTGTCACTCACTAGCCATGTGGTCCCGGACAAGTCCACTTCCCATAACTCATATGCTGTATGAGGTCATTGTGGGGATTTCATGAGATAATGCACATAAAGAGCCTGGCACCGCACCTGGCTCACAGTGAGCATTGGAGAGGGTCGGTTCTCGACACCACGTGTCTAAAGTCCCTGCCGGCTGTAACCTGGCATCCCCCCTGCCCCCCTGTTTTTTACAGACTCCACAGCAGTATGAGAGAGAGTACAACAACAAGCGGTCAGGCGTGGGGCCCAGCAAGTTCCACGGGTACGCCTATGACGGCATCTGGGTCATCGCCAAGACGCTGCAGAGGGCCATGGAGACGCTGCATGCCAGCAGCCGGCACCAGCGGATCCAGGATTTCAACTACACAGACCACACACTGGGCAGGATCATCCTCAATGCCATGAATGAGACCAACTTCTTCGGGGTCACGGTCAGTCCTACACTCCAGACTCTGCTTTCCTTGGTGCCCCTTGGAGATGTACGAGGCGAGCGGGGCTGCTGCGTCGCATGCCCTTGGATAGGAGGTCCATTTTCTCTGATCACATAAACAACTTCTTGTGGGTCGTAGGATTGCAGGGCTGCTAAAATGAGGGACAGGTTTGGTGACGCTCTCTGACACGCTGGGAAAATGCTTCTCTGTAATTCGTGGATTACAAAGGGCATAGTGAGTTGACTGCAAGCAGAGCAGTTGCAATTCACCAGGTGGGGGCTGGGGACCGCAAGAGCTCCAGACCCAAAGTCAGGTTCAAATCCTGGGTCTTTCAAGTTACCTGCTCCAAACCATAGAGCTTTCATTTCCAAAATAGAAATAATACTTACCTCACGAGGTAGGTAAAAAGATGAACCATTACAAAGTAAAATCTGCTAGTATTTGTTAAGCAAGCTACTTGCTCTGAGCCTCAAGTTTCTCATCTGGAAGATGGGGATAATAATTTGTGTCCTGCATAGAAGTTGTGAAAATAAGCAATGATAATAATTGCTAACATTTCTTTAATGCTTATTATGTACTACTTTGCTAAGCACTTCATGTAGGTTAGATGCAATAATAAATGTATGCCTAATGCTAGGCACATGGTAGGCTCTCAGTAAATGCTAGAATTGTTAGTGTTAATAATGAGCCCGTTGCATCTATATTCCATCCAGAGGAGGTAGATGCTGTTGTTATCCCGATTAAAGGTGAGGAGGCTGGAGCTCAGAGCACTTAAGCTCTACAGCTAATCAGAGGTAGAGCTGGGATTTGAACCTAGGTCTAGCTCTTAACTGCTGTATTATGCTACCTTCTGGTAATGGCCGTAAGTGGCACTTAGTTAATGCCTCATGATGATGTATTTGTCACTGACTCTGCTCTCAGAAAAGAAGGAAAATTTGCCTAAAGAATAGATTGAAATGGCTAAAATCCTATCTTGTGTTCTAATTTAAAGAGCCATTTAGAGAATCTGTCTCTATCTTGGGATATTAAGAAGAGTGGACAAGATGAGCTGATTGGTATATTTCTTAAATGTTCATATTCCTTTGTGTGTGTTCTCGGGCTTGCTGCCTGTTGGTCTGGTAGGCAGGGCCTGTGCAGGTGCTGAGGGCGTAGACGATGGTGTGAATGCTGAGGTAAATAAGATGGGCTCTCTGTCCTGGAGCCCGCGGTCCAAATGCAGGGGCGAGAGCTGGACACAGATGATAATATGAATTAAAAGGGCTCAGCATCACGGGACAAACTATATGAGCCCAGAGGGGTTTCTGTGACTGTCGATGAAAACTTCAGGGAACATTTTGGAGGAGGTAGCTTCGGTGCCACGCCTTAGACATGCAGAGAGAGGGGGCTGGCAGTCTGGCCAGATGGAGCGTATGAGCGAGGGAGATATGTGTGAGTGTGTGCAGGGACAATCACTTTGTTGGGATAATTGGAAAGGAGGAGGACGAGGCTGGGAAGGTAAGTTGGGGCACTTCTGAAGGAACAAGCTAAGGACGCTGGCTTTTATCTTATACTCCAGTGATTGTCAAAGTGCATCTTGGCCAGCAGCACTGGTGTCCCCTAGGAGCTGGTTGGAAATGCACCTTCTTGAGCCCAACCCTGGACCCGCTGAACCAGAGTCTCGGGCAGGGGCCCGGCCGCTGCGGTTTAACAGACCCCGCAGTGACGCTAACGCGCTGGAGTTTGAGCGCCGCTGCTCTGGGCGGTGGGCAGCTGCTGAGACTTGCTGAAAAGGAGGATTCCGGAGTAGAGCCACCCTTGACCTGACAGCCCTTGGCCTCTGCTCCCACAGTTCAGAGTAAGGGCTCTGAATAACTATGGGCAGTGCCTGTGTTTATAGTGCATCCTGGATTCAGACGTTAAGCTTGAACAGCTTTCAAATATTTGGTTTCAAAAAAAAATGTTTTTATCCTCAGAACCTCTTGTACAATCAGTCTTACGTGGTGCTGGTATGTAATACAGACTGGAGAGAAGCACCTCAGTTGAAAGGAGAAGGAGCCCAGGACCCTGCCTGTTCAGCCTCCCTTCTCGAAGCCCCTGAGCCATCCCCACCCCCACAGAATGGCCCCACCCCAGAGGTCCTCCCTCTGCTGGTGGAAACGCAGACTGAGCCTTAGAGAGGGTGGCACTCACCTGTTCCCACCACGGTGGCAGAGCTGTCACAAAATGTGGGCCCACTGCTTCAGATCATCCTGCCACCATTTGTTTCTTATGTAATAGAGGGAATCCATAGTCTCTTTGGCCAAACCGGCTGGATAGAGAGCTACAGGATCTAGGAAGCATTCTGCGTCCCTCCTCATCCTGGAACTTGGCGTTTTGACCAGATGCGTGATGTATCTCAGTGGGAGATCATTTATAACTATTTCCAAGTGCTCCCTTTCATCGGAGCCAAACAATACATAATCCCTGCTTAATGAGCAATTCGGTAAGACTATCTGAACACTTGAAACGGTTTGAAAATGAGGTTCTTTTTAATGAGAAATTCCTCGACACATATTTATGCCTGCTCCGGTTTGTGATTCATAACTCAGTGGATATCAGGACTGAAAGCATTCTTATTTTATCTTTTTTTTTTTTTCTCTTAATTTTAGAGAGGGCAGGGGCAAAGAGAGAAAGAGAGAATCCCAAGCAGGCTCCACACATAGCGTGGAGCCTGATGCGGGGCTCAATCTCACAAACCGTGAGATCATGACCTGAGCCGAAATCGAGAGTTGGGTGCTCAACCGACTGAGCCACTCAGGTGCCCCTTGGACTGACAGCGCTCTTTAAAATCATCGAATTCAACCCCCTCATGTTGTAGATGAGTATTTGAATTCCAGAGAGGGAGCTTTCAAAGTCACATGGAGGGATAGCTTGGCAGAGCCAGGATGGTTGCTCAGATGGCGTTGTCCCAGCCACACCTGGTGGCACCTCCCTTCTCATCATGCACGTCCCCCTTTACTGGAGAAAGGGATTGAGTCGTGAAACGGTTCTGCCCTTTTTTTTCCCCCTTCCTCCCAATCCCTTTTGTCACATATTAGTATGTGCTTCTCACTGGGCTGTAGACAGGTTTCATTAAAATTGTCTTCTGATCAGAGAAGAAAGGACACCTTCTGACAAAAGAAAAAGTGTCTCTGCGGTCCAAGGAGACCACAGAAGGCCAAGTTCAGCCATAAACAAAGAGTTAGAAAGGAAAGGAATGGGAGGTGGAAATAAATTGAAGCATTTTCTATTTGCTCAAGAGTTTTCATTATAGAGCACACATGGTGTCCATTTTTCCACTCTCAGGCAAGCACTTTATTCTGGGTCACCCTCATTCAGCATGTTTACTGTACGGAAAATCGTTTAAACACATTAAATTAATTATATCCGTGACTCAATTTCAATTGATGCAGTGTGCACACTCTCGTCTGGGAGCCAGGCCTGTGGTTCCTCGTTGGTGTGTTAAAGCACAGACTTCTTCCATGAATCCTAGATCAGGACTCTGGCTTTAGCTTGGGGTCCAGCTTTGTTTCGTCTTCTCAGGGGCTCTCCTCCCCACCACCCTTCTTGGGGAACCCTGGAAAATAGGATTCCGTGTCCCCACCTGCACACCGATAGCCTGGTGGAGGTCCTGCCTGCCTCTGATTCCGAGGGCACTGATCCGATTTTTGGCCCTGTTATTGCCTCTTACCTTTCTATGGCCTGCAGATCTCAGAATGCTTCCCCACATGGAAACCCCTCTTCTGCCTGAACAGAAACTCAGGCTAGAATTGGCCGTTCAAGGTATCAAAAGCCCAGAGCATTCTGAGAATCCCAGCTCAGCAGGTTTGGTCTAGGGCAACATTCCTAAACTTCTGTATGTATGACAATCCCCCATGGAGCTTCGTTAAAAATTCAGATTTCCCAGCCCCACCCACAACTTCTGATCCAATGGCTTTGTGGTAGGGCCAAGGAGTTCACATTATTAACAAGAAGTCCCAGTGATTGTCAAATAGTAACGCTGAGAATTGCCTAGGGTATTTTAAATCTGTCAGAGATGTATTTGTTCCTACATTTACTCATTCCTTTAGTAGCCCCTGGGCTGGGAGCTGGAAGCATAGAAAGGAATAATGTGTGGTCTGTCCCTCAAAAACTCCCTGCCCAGTGGGGGATATAGACAAGTAGATGAATAAATTGCTGGTCACTATCCAAGGTCTGCCCAAGGCCCTTGGAGGGAGGATTCCATTCTGCTTACGGCAGTAAAGACCAGGAAGCTGTCCTCGGTCTTCCTGCAGTTCAGTAAGTGAAGTTCCACGTGTGGATAATTGCAAGGCACCCATGCCATGCGCTCTCACCCTGTGCCATGTGTTGGGTAGTGAGGATACAATTCCAGGCTCCTCTATGCCCAGCTCTGATGGTGATATGTTGTGACTTAACAACTCCTCTAATTAGGGTTTTCTACCAAAGATGCACTAAATTCATTAACCAGCTCATATCCATAACCCTTCAAAACATGCTTGGGGGAGGGCCTGGGTGGCTCAGTCAGTTAAGCATCCGACTTCAGCTTAGGTCATGATCTCATGGTTTGTGGGTTCAACCCTGAATCAGGCTCTGCATTGGCAATGTGGAGTGGAGCCTGTTTGGAATTCTCTCTCTCTCCCTCTCTATCTTTTCCCTTCCCCACTTGCACTTTCTCTCTCTCAAAATAAAGAAATAAACTTTAAAAAAGAAAAAACCATGCTTGGTAACATGTGCTAAGTATTCAGGTAATAACCAAAGCCTTAATTTGCTTTGGGTGATCACTTCTTAATTCTTTACAGTTTCCAGTCTTTTAAAACAAGGATGACAGGGGCGCCTGGGTGGCGCAGTCGGTTGAGCGTCCGACTTCAGCCAGGTCACGATCTCGCGGTCTGTGAGTTCGAGCCCCGCGTCAGGCTTTGGGCTGATGGCTCAGAGCCTGGAGCCTGTTTCCGATTCTGTGTCTCCCTCTCTCTCTGCCCCTCCCCCGTTCATGCCCTGTCTCTCTCTGTCCCAAAAATAAATAAAACGTTGAAAAAAAAAATATTTTAAAACAAGGATGACATACCAGATCTCAAATGGACAAATCCTTTGGGCACATCACAGTAAGATATGATGGCTCTAATGAGCAGTAGACCCCCTGTAGTAAATGTTTTTCTGATTTGTCTCTTAAAATGACACTGTGTTTACTTTGTAGTGCCTAGGATGGAGGCTAAATTAATGTAACCTCATTATACCCTATTATGAAAATACAGTACATGTACAACTTTTCCTGGAAAGTTACTGAGGGTATACACCCCAGGTTTGCATGGGGACTATGAGGCTTCCAAGAGCATTTGGACATAGAGAAATTGAAAGAAGCTCCTGGGGGGAATGTCTTTGATTTTGAGAAGAGGGCCCATTCTTTCTAAACAATTTCCTGTGATTGCCTCCTCACTCCCCGTGGAAGGCCCTAATGTAGAAACGATCCAAAGTTCCTCCAATAATGGCCCCATTCTTCATCCTCTGCTCAGCCTCTCTCAACCAGCTGCAGGTCTGGGCATAACATCTGTTGGGAAGAGATGGGCAGCCTCAGGTTCGGGCCTGTCACCTCTAATGGCTATTATCTCTAATTGATCTCACCAAGGAAGTGCTGAAGAGCAGCAGATAGCGATTTGCAGAGTTTATTGATTGATTTGCTTTTGTTGCTGGTGAACAGGAATCCAGCCTTTGCTGGTGTGTCCCTTGAACTTCAAGTCTTTATGCAAGACTTGTGAAATAAAAGTATCTCCACTAAGACTCAAATACTGCCCCTGTGCTCCCCCTGCCAACATTCTACCTGAGAAGAGGGCATTATAGAGTACACTCGGATTATTGGTTGGAATTCAGCGACTGCAGGTACTTGGAACAGGTAGTTAGGGGAAATCAGTGAGATCCTCGTCCTGGGGGAGTGTGGGCTCTTTCTGTCACACACACTGCTGCCTCGCCCTACTGTGGTGCTGAAGTTGTGCAGTCGATTTTTCACCAGGATAGGAAACTTCATACCACACACACACACACACACACACACAAATTAAACATCATCATGCTAGAATTGGCCCATCTCTCCTGCCGTCTGATCTTTTGGACTCCTGGTTTTACTCTCTAAGACAAGTTAACCTAGAGGCTTTGCACCAGCCACCCATTTGTGATTTAAATGTGGTATCATCATTTAAGGTTGTTGAATTTGAATGAGTTAAGAAACAGAGCACTAGGAAGCCCATCCAGAAGTAGAGAAAACTCTACCAATCCAGGATTTGCCCTCTTCTGGGACTGGTCATTCCACCAGTCATGACTCCATCCCCTGGACTATCATGATTCTGCCTGTTTCTCGATTTTGTACTCGAGGCTATCAGTAGGAGCTTGTCAGAAGCTCTGCAGCAGTCCAACTGTGATGTGTCTGCTGCGCGTCCTAAAAAATGGGGCTTGTCCCAGTGACCTCAGCATGCTAGCTCCCAAGGCCACTCAGGCTTTCCTATTTAAGGCCTCCCTTTCATGAGCCTTTCTTGGTTGTTTCCAGGAGCAACAGCCAACCCTCCCAGAACTTCCTCTGCCCCCCACCTGTCTACACCCCATCCCAGAGTCTGGGAGTTCTGGGAGAATTACACTATACATAAACTTAACAGGCCCACCCCTTAAACTCAGATAAAATGAATCATTGCCTGGGGCATGGCAGTGATGAACTACAACAGGAAATGCAAATTTGTAAAGTCAGACAAAAGATCACAGTCCATTACTTAGAACTGTGTGACCTCAGGGAAATTAGTTACCTCTTTATACCTCAGTTTCCTCATCTGTGGAGGGAAATAGAACCTACTTCATAGAGTTGATATGATAAGTAATGATGGCGTTTAGCTCCCCCAAACTGCATCATCATTACTGTTATTATTACTATTGATATCACGATGGTGACTTTTCAAAGAACAAAGTTTATGTGGCTCTATTCAAGCAATATTCAGAATCAAGTCCAGCAAAACAATCATTCTGTACCTACTAAGTGCCAGTCTGTTTCACCTATACTATCTCACTTAATTATCTCAATAATAAACCGATTAACTTGTATTAAGGTTGTAGTGGTTTAATATCAAAGCAGAGTGGAGTAAACTCTGTCAGCAAGAACACTTTCAAGCTTTCTACCTGCTGCCATTCACTCGGGGAATTTGACACCTTAAAGGCAGAAAGCTTTTGCTCACAGACCCCTCTGCCTTTCTGTTCCTCCCTTTAGTCTGGCTCACACTCCCATGACCCCAGGAACTACCACTCAGCATTACACACGAAAACTACAGCAAATGCTGTTGGTGTTCCAGCCAGATCTCCTGGGATCTCTTTTAGGGCTGTGGCCAGGTCTGCCCAGCCCCCAGCTGTGCAGGTGTCCCTGCTGATGGTTCACACCTCTGGCGATTGGAGCCTCCCAGCCTGTAAGGTGACTTACACCCTAGCCCAGCGGCCTGCAGCCACGACTGGCCAGTGTGGTGGAGCCACACTAGTGCCATTCACACTCCACAATTCCCTGCAGGATTAGGCTGAGGCTGGCCCTCACCTGAAACCACCCAGCTTGGCCTATTCTGCCTCCGGTCTCCCTCACAAGTTCCTCCTGAGCACACGTCTTTAAAAACCCACTTGCACACGATTCCCTGTCCCGGGCTCTGCTTCTGGAGCAGATGAAGACACCCATGTATCCTTATGGGAAATTGAAGCATTTTCAACATGGAATTTTTACTGTAACCTAATTGTCATCTCAGCATTAAGTTTAGCAGCCACCCTCCCCCGTCGCCTCCCTCACACCCGGTAGAGGGTTCTGGACTCTTCTCCCTTATTTTTTGGCTCCTGCCCCTGCCTGTCGCAGTCAGCCTGTGGAAGAGCCATACTTGCCTCCTGGGAGGAATTAGCAGCTCCCATATTTGCAGGGAGCACAGCTTTTCATGCTGCGGGTGCCACACTCTGCACCTAACACTTTACACCTGTAGATGCTCTTAACCACTGCTAAACTTGAGTTCACTTTGTTGGGTGGAATCCACACATGATTGAGAAATTGAGTCACACTCTCCCACTCTGCTGCCTTCCGGGCTTCTGCAAACTAAAAAGGCTTTTTCGGCCCAATAAATAATCAGAACTGACAGGCGAAGTATTAACAGAATCTATAGTTGTTGTATCTGCTAATAGTGATCCCCAAATTCTTGCCGTGATGGCTGGCATCACCGTTGCACACATGTCGGGGAAATCTCCCCGGCATGTATTGTTGGGCTGGGCTGGGGGCCCCTACTGCGTCCTTCCTGAGGCAGGAGAGAAACCCACCCTCTACCCCCCCTCCCCAGTCTCTCCCATCGGCATCTCTCCAGAGCTCAAGTCCTAGGGCCTGAGGCGGGAGGGCAGGTCGCTGATGGTCAGGAGCATGGCTCAGTAATAAACAACTACAATAATAATAATAATAATAATAATAATAATAATAATAATAACCAGTGTGTGACTGCCCTGTGCACAGAGTACACTCATAGTCTCTATCTCCTTCGCTTCTCCGTGCAATTACATTTATTAACATAATGCTAATAATAGCTATTAATTAATGAGCTCCTACTGCTTTGCAGGCAGCATCCTAAGTACCGTACCCACGTTATTGAATGTGATGCTCAAAAGAGCCACCGGGTGGGGGATGGGTAACTGCAAGTGTCCCAAAGCCTCCTCCCAGTGAGCTGCATCCAGCTCTCTCACCTATGTCCCATCTCTGCCCACGTGTCACCTTGTCAGTGACGCCTCCTCGACACCCTATTTAAAATCGCAGCTCCCACCCCTTCATTCTGCCTCTCAACGGTAACCCCCACAGATCGTGCCACCTTTAAGACTTAGAGCTGGGTGCCTGGGACATAGTAGGTGCCTGATAAATAATTGTTTAATGAATGAGGGATTTAGATCATTAATGACCATGTCATAGATTTTTTTAAAAAACAGGTTGAGCAAAGATAAATGCTGTACCCGGCGTCCTACAGGTAGCAAGTGACAAGAGTTTATTCAAAGCTGCCGAATACGGCTGGCTCAGAAGCCCATGTTCTTCACCATTTAGGTGTTCCGTTAATTCAGCCAGCATTCCCAGCACCTCCTATAAGCCAGAGCTGGGCCGGGCAGGAGGAGTAATATGGAAGGTTTGTTCCCAAGGAATTCGCCGTCCTAACAACCTTGTGAGGTGTGTGGGAGGGGAGCAGGAACCACTCTCCCCAGGTTAACAGTGGAGGACGTCACGGGCTCCCCTCCTGCACTGGGTTATTCATGTGTCCATCTGCCCCTTCCCAGTGGACGGGGAGCCTGTGAGCCCCTTGCCTGGGACTGGGGCCCAAAATTCTCTCTGTACTTCTGGTGCCTTGTATAGTACAGGCTCTTAGTCCTTAAAACGCGTTTGTTGATTGAATGCATGAGGAAATTGTAGCTCAGCGCGGCAGAGAGGCTCTGCAGGGCTCCCACAGTGTTCACAGCGAGCCTAGCTCAGAACCACATCCTAGATCCTCTGATTCTAAATGCAGGTGTCTCCAAATCTTGTGTTCCTAAGCACCGCTTGGCTGCCCTCCCCCTGTTTCTTTAAACACAATTACAAATGACTGCAGATAACGTACAGCACAGGAAAGAAACCTACTCCTTCTGCTGTCAGATAAATTTGAAAGATCAAAATAATGTGGTTTAGCAATTTGTTTCAATTGATGCCTAGCCTTCCAAAGCTTGCAGGTTTGACTTCCTCAAGTCAGGGAAAAAATAGCTATTTCCTTATGAAAAAGCAGTGTGGGGGAGTGTACCGTCTTACGAGAGCTTCAACGGAAGCCCTGTGCACAGACGCTGTCCAGGTCTCTATGAGAAACAGACAAAAGAAGGAGCCAGTGACAAGGTGATCACAGGGACAATTACTATAATGATAAATGTCATGATAATAGGAATGGCTGTAGTTTTGAACGCTCCCTATATGCTGGGTGCTATGCTAAGCTCTTAAATGCATTATCTCATTTGAATTGTGTCTCTCGAAAACTCCGTATTTGAACTCCTCACCCAGAGCACCTCAGAATGCGACCTTATTTGGAAATAGGGTCATTTAGATGTAATTAGTTAAGACGAGGTCCTACTGGAGTGGCATGATCCCATACAACTAGTGTCCTCATGAAAAGGGGAAAGTGGGGGACCGACATGCACACAGGGAGACCACCACATGCAGAAGGAGGCAGACAGCGGGTGATGCTTCTACAGGCTGAGGACACCAGTGATCACCAGCAAAACGCCAGCAGGTGGGAGAGAGAGGTGATGGAACTGACTCTCCCCCACAGCCCCCAGAAGGAACCAGCCCTGCTGCTACCTTGATCTTGGCCTTTTAGCCTCCAGAACCACGAGCCGTTAAATTTTGATTGTTTAGGCTGCCCCGGCTGTGATATTTTGTTACGGCAGTCCTAGCAAACTAATGCAGTCCCACAGGATGGAGACTGTTGTTACCAGCGTTTGGCAGGTGAGAAAACTCAGAGGTTAAATGATTTACCCGTGGTGGGACACAGGACACAGGCCAACTCTCACGGTTAACCATTATTCTACACCCATACAAGCTATCTTCCATTAGGGGGCAAAAGGTTCCCAGCCAGAGAAGGACAGAGATGAAAGGAAGCAGGGAGACCGGCATTTCTCACGACCCACTCCTCCAGGTGAGGAATACGGGGCCCTAGTAAAATGCAAGGCTGAAGCCAGGACCCTGGCTCCTCATCTCTAGTGGGCAGCGCCCCTGCCACCCCTCTTCTACCCCTCCCCACCCCCCACGCCCCCAGAGAGAAAGTTCTGCGCCTCTTGGTTTGGCCAGCCAGTCCTGGAAGCAGCCCCTTACATTTAACTCACTTCTTTCCTGACTGGAGGAGTGGGGGTATTTACAACCCCGTGCTCCTTCTTCTCATTCACATATTTAAAAATAACATACACGTGTCCTTTTCAGATTACAAAAATAATATGTGATCAGAAAGAAAATGTAAATGGTACAGACAAGCACCAAAAAGAAAATCAAAGTCACCCGTAACTTCATTCAGACAGGCCCAGCTCAAGCACCACACTTCACCCTCAGCTGTGATCTTTTTTTTTTTTTTTTTAATTCTTTTACAACTATTTGCTTTGGTCCCTCACGTTATAAAGCTTTTTCCGCAGCAGCGGTTCTCTGTCATTTTAGCCCCATCTTTCTTTTTTTATGGTGATAAAATATACGTAAATTTACCATTTTAACCATTTGTAAGTGCAGTGTTCTGTGATATGAACCATATTCACAGCATTGTGCAAACTGTCACCACCTTCCGTCTCCAGAACTCCTCATCTTCCCGGACTGCAGCTCTGTACCTATCGAACACTAACTCCCCATTAGGTGCCATCATTTTAAAGCTATTATTTGTTATGATAAAGCTGATTTTATTTGTTTATTATTTATATTGAAAATTGTAAAGAACTGTATAAGTAGTTTGGTAACTAAGTTTAGAGAGAAATTTATATGGTATTGGCAAGCTACTGCTAACCAAATAGCAATTAGCTGAGCAAAAGTTTCACACAGAAACTTGAAAATGTACAATTTTAGGGGCACCTGGGTGGCTCAGTCAGTTAAGCATCCGACTTCGGCTCAGGTCATGATCCCATGGTTTGAGTGGGGTTCGAGCCCAAGTCGGGTTCTGTGCTGACCGCTCAGAGCCTGGAACCCGCTTCAGATTCTGTGCCTCCCTCTCTCTCTGCCTCTCTCCCTCTCTCTCAAAAATAAGTAAACATTAAAAGAAAAAGAATGTACATCTTAGGGGCGCCTGGGTGGCTAGCCAGTTAGGCGTCCGACTCTTGGTTTTGGCTCAGATCATAATCTCATGGCACTGATAGCAAAGAGCCTGCTTGGTATTCTCTCTCTCTCTCTCTCTCTCTCTCTCTCAGTCTCTCTCTCTGCCCCTCCCTTACTCATGGGCATACACTCTCTCCCTTTCTCTCAAAATAAATAAATAGACTTTTTTAAAAAAATGTACATTTTAAAATGTTGAGAATATAGTAAGCAACATTTTTAAAGTAAACAATACAGTTGAATATTAGCGATCCCCACTGTTGAGAAAATACTCCGGTAAAGATAGACCCAGATCCTGTGCGAAAACCATATGTGAAGAGCCCCGTAACATACCACGTGCATTTCTCACCGCATGAGGCCAGAATACCCCCTCAGTGTGTGTCAAGGTACGTTAGCCTGTGCACTTGCTAAGGAGGAGGGAAGCCTTCTGCCGTCAGGAGAGGGCAGCTGACATAAACTTCAGCTGACAAGACACACAGCTTTAAACACTGATGGATGCCGGCTCCCCTTGTGTGCGCTTGTGAAGCAGAGGAGACTCACACACGCTCGGATGTGACACCGAGTGAGGCTAGCCCTGTGTCAGGGGGCAGAGGCAGCTGGGAAGATCCATTTTCTCGTGGAATTGCAACACCCTCCCCACCCCTTTTCTTTCTCAATGGAATAGAAGCCTTCTAGAACTCTTGTTTAAACAGTAATTGGCAAATTACTCAGTTGCTAGGCCTGGAATCTGGTCAGGGCACTGTAAATTGTGGAAGGGGGTGTGGGAGGGACAGGGTTGGTGGGGGTCGGGGGCATGCCCACCTTTGCCTTCTTAAGAGGCAATAGTGTAAAATGCTTAGGATCACGGACTCTGGAAACAGACTTCCTAAGTTCACATCTTGGTTTCACTTGCTAGTCAGGTAAACCTGGGCAAGAACCTAATCTCTTTGCACCTCAGTTTGTCTGTAAAATGGGGACAGTGCCTTACGTAGGGCTTCCTGTAAATAGGCTCTGAGACCCAGCTGGGACCCTCAGTCGCCAGTATTCCTGGGAGCTGGAGGACGGTGCTTCAACCATAAAGAGGAGTGCTGAGCAGAGCCCCCTCAGATTACCCTACAGGAAATAATAGGGCCTACTGTAGGGGCTTGTGGGGATGACAGAGGTTTACGCGTGTAGGGTGCTGGACACGATGGGTGCTAAATTATCACAAGGATGCTACGGAAGGGTACATTTGGACACCAGTTGCCTCCAACACCTGTGATTAACTTTGAAGGAGGTACAGGGGTTGGTGGGTCCCAATGGCACTGCTCCAGAGCCTTCTTGCAGCTCTTACCATCTTTGGGAATTCACATTCTCACATTCATATGCACCCAAGCAAATGCACTCAGGTGAACTCACATGTTCATACACACACACACACACAGGCAGGGGCACCTGAGTGGCTCAGTCAATTAAGCATACACACACACACACACACACCCCTAAATATGTGATTTACGGGTGTTCATCGTCATCATGTGTCTAGCTTTATCAAGCTATTCCACTGGTTTTCAAACTTGTTTTTCAAATTTTTTTTTTTTTCTTTCAACGTTTATTCATTTCTGGGACAGAGAGAGACAGAGCATGAATGGGGGAGGGGCAGAGAGAGAGGGAGACACAGAATCGGAAACAGGCTCCAGGCTCTGAGCCATCAGCCCAGAGCCCGACACGGGGCTCGAACTCAGGGACCGCGAGATCGTGACCTGGCTGAAGTCGGACGCCTAACCGACTGCGCCACCCAGGCGCCCCTCAAACTTGTTTTTCAAAAGAGATCTTACATATAAGCTCAATATCATTGTCCCTCAGTTAACATTTACATTAATGTTAAAATTACATTTAACATTCCTTTTTTTTTTTTCTTTTAAACTTGTTCCTCGGAAGACTCCTCCATTAACCCTCCTTGTTGATGAAAAAATAAGCACATTTCTGCAGTAACAAAAATGAAGCCAAGCCTTGAACGGGGCAGCTGGCCTGGGGCCTTAGGTCGGCTCACCCCGGTCGGGGCCCCCAGGCAGGGCCCAAGGATAGCAGCCAAGGTGGCAGGTCCCGTGACAGCGCCCCAGAGGTGGGGTAGGGACAGTCTTAGCTGGGACCCAGACCCACACTCTTTATTTTAATAGCTGTGTTTGATTTTAATGTGCACGATAAAAATATAACTAGCACTTGAGGTAGCAAGATAAGGTTTCTTTTTTAGTCCGAAGAGGCAGATATTCCGTCAAGAAGAGCACAGATGGTACATGGATCCTGCAGAAACCCCGGAGGTGATCCACACATCATGGTTGTTTCTTCTTGCTTTCTCTGTCTCTTAAAAGGCACGTTGGTCGTCCTCTTCCAAGGTGAAGAAATTAATCATAAGTGAGTGGGAAAGAAAGAGAGAGAGAGAAGAAGAGGGAAAGGCAGAGAAAGAGAGAGAAACCAACAGAACAGTGGTTTCCTTGGGCAGTCTGCCTGGTTACCAAAGCCAGCCAACGGTACTATACTTTTGCACATGAGATTTCTGTGATAGGATTAATGTTCTTTCTGTTTAAGGCCCCTTCACCACATTCTGTGTGCTTTTAGTAATAAAACAAAATGGTGTTTGGCCAGGGGATGGGTGTCCATTAAACAGACAAGAGCCCGGCTTCTTTGGGTAAGCTGCTGGTGGTGGCTGTTGAAACCTGCCTCCCTCACTGGACCCCAGGCAGCACGGTGTGTCGAATCTTGCACTCAACCCCACTGTGCCATCATCTTGACTCCAAGTACTTGGTTAGTTTTATGATGGAAGCTTCTTCTACCCACTCCTTGGGGGGGGGGGGGACTTTCTAAGATTCACCTCTGTGAATGTTCTCACGGTCTGACCTGTATTAGAGTCTCAGCTGATGGTCAATGAACAAATACATCAGATATTTTTGTCACCACCTGTCCCCCACCTCTTCAACATCTCCTAAGGGCTTTATCATAGTAGATATCCAGGACAGACTAGTTAGCTGGTTGGATGGGTGAGTGAATGGGTGGGGGGAAGGGCAGGTGGGTAGATAGTTGGAAGGTTGAATGGATGAGTGAGTGGATGGATGGATGTGTGTGGGTAGGTGGATGGAAGACTGGGTAGATGGATAGATGGGCAGGTCAGTGGTTAAACAAAGATGAATGAATGGGTGAGTCGGTGGGAAGATAGGTGGGTGAGAAGGAATGAGTGGGTGAACAGCAGGCCTAGAAGAGGTAATTGCAATTCATATGTGTCTGCTTCATTCTAATCAAAGCACATTTTCTCTGGGAGGATCTACAGAGGTGATGGCCCTGATGTCTTGACTCCTTTTCTGTACAAGTCCTGACCTCTAGAAAGTGTTTGCTGCATTTTCTGATGTGAGACCCCATCTTGTCATCTGACTCATGGAAATACATGTTTCATTTCATGCCATTATTCTCCACTCACATTTCACCCTTTCAGGGATTGGGCCTCATTAAAAACTGTCCTCTACACAGTTCCTCTTTGAGGAAGTTCCTTGTTAGGGCATTTCTGCTGTGAAATATATCACACCAACTGATGTGAGTGCCAACCTGAATGCTAAAGACCGTTACTAGCAGATTTAGCCTAGAGATGTTTCAGAGTTGTCAGTTCTGATGTTCATAGGATTATATTTTCAAACATCATCACACATCCTCTATGACAGACTTGATTACTGTGATGAACTAGTTTTCTTCCTTTAAGAAATGTTCCAGTTGCAAAAATGACTCTGAAAGCTTTGGTTGAAAATGCGGGGCAAAACTGAAGTGACACTGTCTCATTTGGGTGGCTGTTTACCTTCCTGGGATAGGCAGCCCAGTGTGGCAGAAATAGCACTGGACATGGAGTCCGCAGACCTGGGTTCGCATGCTGTCCCCTACATCTTAGCAGTGGTGACCTGGGGGAGGTCTCTAATCTTTTCATTCTCCTCTGCAAAATGAGACCAGTGATCAAGAGCCCCTTGCTGGGTGGCTCTGCAGATGAATTAAGGAAGGTGCACTACAAACTGTAAAGGGCCGTGTATGATTGAGGGATCCCCAGTAGAAGAAGGAAGAAAGCCATAACTCATCAATATCATTTTATTTATTCATCTTTGGTTCCCAAGTCTTATTCAGGAACTCATACAAAATGTCCGGATAAATGAATTTTAATCCTCACCTTTCTCCTCTTCCTCATCATGGTTAATCCGGAAGTGATGCAATTCGTAACTCTCTTTGCTATTAGCAACTCTGCACAACCAATCATGTAGATTATTCTTCTTCAGATGTTTTTTGGCGAGATGTTTCAAACACCTCTTGGAAGAGGGCACCTCAGAAGTTACAGTAATCTTGCTCTTACTCCTTTCAATGGTTACAACCCCTCCACCGAGACTCTCAGCTTGGCCACTCACTTGGAGTCTCTCTTGAAGAAACTGCTCAAAATTGGCAGCATCCATGACCCCCTCTTGTACAGGGTGGGTGCAGTCGAAGGTAAACCTCAGAACTTGCTCCTTTCTTTTTCGACCCCCTCCACCACAAGCTTTTTCATGGGCGCCATCATGGCGGCAGCATATATCACTTTATGTATGTATGTATGTATGTATGTATGTATGTATGTATGTATGTTTTGGCTTGAACAACAGGAGAAATCAGATATTTATAGGGGAAAGATTAACTGTATGTCCAAGAACTAATAAAACGCCCTTCTGGGCCATGGAATTATTACCAGTGATGAAACCAGAGAATAAATACCTGGCACAACTGCTGGGAAGTGACTGTTTCCCTTTGCTCATTCACTTCTTCTATAAATATTTACTACCACCTACAGCGGAAGGACATGGGGAGGGGGATGCTACAGATACAGCGCTGAGCAAGGCAGATTTGTTTCTTGTACCAGGGAAGAGATGGACACTAAACAGATACTCATGTGAATAACTATTTGAATATACATTGTGGAACATGCTTTGAAAGAAAGCCATGGGGTGTGTTGAGAACTTATAGCATGGAGGCCTGACAGAGGCTGGGGATCAGAAAAGCCTTTCCTAAGGAGATGACTTTGACCTGAGGTTCAAAAATGAATAGGAGCCAGCTAGAGGGTTGGAACGGCAGCCGTTAAAAGTAGTTGTTATAGAGCACTAATGACATAGAAGATTGTTCACAATATATTCTTCAGTGTAAAGGGGGAAGGTTACAAAGGTTTTTATGGTAGGGGTGCCTGGGTGGCTCAATCAGTTAAGCATCCTACTCTTGGTTTCGGCTCAGGTCATGATCTCATGGTTTGCGAGTTCGAGCCCCACGTTGGGCTCTGTGCTGACATCTCAGAGCCTAAAGCCTGCTTCAGATTCTGTGTGTGTCTCTCTCTCTGCCCCTCCCCCACTTGCGCTCTGTCTCTCTCTCTCTCTCTCTCAAAAATAAACACACACACACACACACACACACACACACACACATATATATATATATATATATATATATATATATATATATAAACTAACATTTACTAAGTGCCCAAAGTATTGAGTTTCCTGGGAGCAAGCCCTGCCTGTGATAAATGTTACATATATAATATATAAAACAAAGGTTTTTATGGTAGATCCTCACTTAAAAAAAACTTTTTTTTTTAAATATAATTTATTGTCAAATTGGTTTCCATACAACACCCCGTGCTCATCCCAACAGGTGCCCTCCTCAATGCCCATCACCCACTTTCCCCTCTTGCCCACCCCCCATCTACCCTTAGTTTGTTCTCAGTCCTTAAGAGTCTGTTAAGGTTTGCCTCCCTCCCTCTCTATAACTTTTTTTTCCGCTTCCCCTCCCTCATGGTCTTCTGTTAAGTTTCTCAAGATCCACATATGAGTGAAAACATATGGTATCTGTCTTTCTCTGCCTGGCTTATTTCACTTAGCATAATACCCTCCAGTTCCATCCACGTTGCTGCAAATGGCCAGATTTCACTCTTTCTCATTGCCAAGTAGTATTCCATTGTATATATAAACCACATCTTCTTTATCCAGTCATCCATTGATGGACATTTAGGCTCTTTCCATAATTTGACTGTTGTTGAAAGCGCTGCTATAAACATTGGGGTACAAGTGCCCCTATGCATCAGCACTCCTGCATCCTTTGGGTAAATTCCTACTAGTGCTATTGCTGAGTCATAGGGTAGCTGTATTTTTAATTAAAAAAAAAAACCTTTTTTTAATCCTCACTTTTGATAACCAACTTTTAAATACATAAAGACTAGAAGAATGTACTCCAAAATGTTATCCAGTGAGTGTCTCTGGATGGAACTCTTTCTCCTTGCTTATTTCTCATTTTCAAATTTTTTGCAGTGATTATATAGTACTTTAGGTCTCGCTTAAAAAAAAAAGGAAGACTTAAAAATAGTATTAAAATAATATTAACTTCAAAAGACCTAGACTTTAATCCAGTCTTGGCCCTTACTAGTCAAGGGACTTTAGCTAGTAAGCCCTTGGACTCACTTTTCCCATCTGTACAATAGGATGTATGAACACTCAGCTCCTGGGGTTGTCATGAGGACTAGGTGACACATTGCTACCTGGTTCAGTTCCTGGCACCTGTAGGCTCTCAGCCATTATTAATGCTCTTCTCCTTTCTGTCCCATATATCTTAGATGGACCCTGATTCTCACTTAGAAATAAATGGAGCAGGGAGCGGAGAAAAGGGGGAAGTAGACATTAGAGAGGCCTTGAACATGTCCTGCTCTCGTGTGAGCCTCGAATTTCTGAGGCTGGAGGAACTTCTTTCTCCTCAATGGCAAACTCTAGTGAGTTGGATCCCCACTAGTTGGATTCCAGTTAACTGAGGGCATATCATGTAATTTAATC
This sequence comes from Leopardus geoffroyi, assembly GCF_018350155.1. Taxonomy (NCBI): domain Eukaryota; kingdom Metazoa; phylum Chordata; class Mammalia; order Carnivora; family Felidae; genus Leopardus; species Leopardus geoffroyi. Next base: position 60,958,824 of record NC_059342.1, on the reverse strand, counting down.
TTGAGTATGTAGAAACAACTACGTAGGGTCTTGCCTAACATAGACCAGAGGCCAGCTTGAAAAACTCTTGAGGGTTGAAACCTTAGGGCACATACAATGAATGCCTGTTGTGATAGATCAGCTCTAGATTGTGGCTCTAGTAGACTTTTGGTGCAATAACATCAAGAATGCAGAATTTTATATATGCATATGTATGTGTCATATACATACATAAACACATATGTATATATTTTTACAGGGCGACCATATGTGATAAAACAGTGACCTAGATTCTCCCTCAGGCACACGGGATCTTTAGTAGGCCATAAGTAGTGATACTCAATCCACATAACCACTATCATTCCCCTTTAGTAATCTGGCAGGGTCCCTGCAGTGTATACAGGCTCTATGGTACTTTCCGAAACGCACCAAAAAAATTCTGTTCATCCTCAAATCTAGTAATTCTATCAACTAGCTTATGAAGAGCTGCCTCAGTAATCCACATTTAATGACCTTAGCCACCAGACAGCTGTCTTGGGAATTAAAGTCTCTTGTGAACAGAGTATCCTGAGGTTCTAAACTTCAGTATAATGGAAACGTGTCCTATTTCCCCCTAGCAGTAGGATGTGGAGAAGATGCCCGGCTTGGTGTCTTCTCCTTGGGCTCACACTTACCCCCCCCAACTTTTGTGAGCAGTGACCGTAACAGGCAGTGGAACTTATCAGATGACTCCCCCCCCCACCTCCACTGGACAGTCAGTGGATGTCAGCTGGGGCTGAGCTCTGGGCCTCAGTTCATCTGTGAGATCATGGGGATGTTGCCTGACATGGTCAGAGAAAGGGCTCTCTGATTTCTAAGGCCTCGTGGGACTCCGAAGTAGTGAAGGAGAAAAGGTTTTCAAGATGGAAACCAACCTTTACTAAGCACCTGAAGTACCGAGTTTCCCAGGGGCAGGTCCTGCCTGTGAAGGAGATATGCTTGGTACCATTTTATAGATGAGGAAACCCAGTTCAAGAGACTGGGTAGCCTGCCCACGTTCACAAGGTGGGAAGTAGAGTCCAGGTTTTGGGCCTGAGGGCAGCCACTTCAAATGCCCTTTTTTTTTTTTTTTTTTTTTTTTTTTTTTTTTTTTACACCTTTGTCTACTTCCCCACCTCCCTCAGTGGAATCCTTTGGAACCTAATTCGCACTCTCACACCCGCCATGTTTCTACAGAAAAATCTATACAGGTATCATTTCGACTCTTCCCTCCACCTGCTGAGCTCTACCGACTCTGTGAACTCCCAACTACCACCTCTCTTCTCTCTCTCCTCTGCTTCTCATTTATTCTGGCTCTCACTTTTTACACCTACCAGATTATTCTTCCTAAATAATTGTTGAGCGTGTTATTCCTCATTAAAAACTTTCCATGGCTCCGCACTGCCTATAGGATAGAGCCTGGCATTTTAGGAGCTTTACCTCCAGCCATAACCTGTGTTTCCAGGTATTTCTCCTCCTGCTGCTCTTCATACAGAAGGGATATTAGCTAGTCTTCCACACACACATCGGATTCTCAACCTTCATAGCTGCGCTTTTGGCAGGGGTGGGCTTTCTATCATCTTCTCAACCTTTTATCCACTTAACTACTAATTTTTGAGAACTTACTGTGGGCCAAGCACTGTATTGGAATCCAGGAACACAGCAGTGAATCAAACAAACAGAAAGCCCTTCCTTCAAAGAATTTACAACCTAGTACAAGGAGAGAGTCAATAATCGACATATTGAATAAGTAAATTATATAGTATGTTAGAAGGCAACAGTTGCTATTTAAGAAGGAAGAAGAAAGAAATATGCAGGAAGGGAAGGAGAATTATAAATGGCACCAATGGAGGGGGAGCAAGGAGAAGTTTAAATGTGCTTTTTTTTTTTTTTAAGTTTATTTATTTATTTTGAGAGAGACAGAGGCAGCGCAAGTGGGTGAAGGGCAGAGAGAGAGAGGGAGAGAAAGGATCCCAAGCAGGGTCCACACTGTCAGCACAGAGCCCGGTGAGGGACTTGAACTCACAAACTGTGAGATCATGACCTGAGCCAAAACCAATAATTGGACGCTGAACTGACTGGGCCACCCGGGCTCCCCAGGAAGTTTTAAACAGGATGGCCAGAGGAGGCCTCACTGGGAAGGTGGTGTGTGAGAAAAGACTTGAAGGAGGTACAGGAGTGAGCCATGCCATGTCTGGGGTAAAAGTGATCCAGACAGGTGGACCACCAGGGTGAAAGTCTAGGTTGACAATGTCTAGAGCACTGGGGTAGGGGGAGCTTCCGGCCAAGACAGAGGAGTAACAGGAACTGGATTTACCCTCTTGCCTTAAGCAGCTAACAAACCGGTGAAATCATGTGTGACAACAGTTTTCCGACACTGGATTACAGACAGCAGAGGAGAGTGACTCCTAAGAGAAGGGACACAGAGGACGTGAGCCTTCGGATTGCCCAGCTTACTGCCTGGAGGGTTTCCAGGCGGCAGCACAGGAAGGACGGCCCACACAGAGCCCCACAGTCCACCAGGTTGACAATGTGAATGGAGACAGAGTTGAAAATTTGAATTAAGAGAAACCAAGGAGGCTAGAATTTGCAGGCAGAGTAGCGGAAGGGAGAGAGCCACATGAGAGGGGAGGGCGGCAGAGCTTTAAGGGGCTGCTTCAAGTCTTCAGCTGTGGACTGTCAGCACCTGCTGATGTAGTGAGGGAACCGCCTGAGACTAGAGAAAGCACGAGCAGAAAGGAACAGGCAGAAGGATCCTCGGAGCTCATGCAGGGCCAGGAATCATCCATGTTCACACCAGCCAGGGTGGGAAACCTTCATAGTGCACGGGGAGATCCTCAGAAGGTTACTGTCTCAGCAGTTGGGGTAAAATCAACCCTAGACTAACGGTGGCTCTGGTCCCAGCTGACAAAGCTTAGAAGCAAGCCTCAGAAAGGTCAAGCTCATTTCAAGTAACTTAATGATGTCCCAGACAAAGCTTTAGAACATTTAAAGGAATTTTAAAAATATCTAGCACCCAACAAGGGGTCTGATGTCTAATAAAAAAAATATCAATCAGGCAAAGAAGCTGGAGTGTGGGGAAATGCAGGGAGGCCACTGTAGCCGGAATGGTGTCAGTGAGGGGAGAAGCACAGACACCATCAGAGAAATCAGAGGCCATATTTTATGGGTCCTAGGAAGCTCTTGGCTAACTGAGTAGTCAGGAGAAGATGTTTTCTTTCTTGCCTCCCCTACCAGAGGGAAAAGTGCCCCTGCTTTGTTCCAGACTCCCTGGGCACCATGGAGCCATTGGCCTATCCCTTGCAAGGTAGCCTTGAGCGCTCACCTGCCCACTACCAGCCCTCACACTGTACTCCCCAGAGTATGGGTTCAACGCAGAAGCAGGAAGAAGAGGAGAGTATGGAAACAAAGGAAGTACTGAAAGAAGGACATTTCCCATTGGGGACAATAAAGGGCCTGGGGACCTGCTTCAGTCCCGCCTTCCAGTCTCAGATCCAGCCCCTCAAAGATGTGTGACCTTGGAAAATCTTCCTGACCACCATCACCTGTTTGCTTGTTTGATTAAAATTAATAATTGAGTGCCACCTACTTCTAAAGAGAGTTTGAGGCACCTTTCGATTACAGGCATATACACAGCAAGGCCATTGAAACAGAAGTCAAAAATTTTAAATCATACAATGTGAGGGCGAAATATATTCCAAAAACCTAGGCTGGTATAGTGAACTTAATGACGAATTTAAGTGAACTGGCTGCCAAGTGATAAAGAGAACGGAACCTCATTTTCTTCATGTGCAAAATGGGATTAATGAGCTCTGCCCAGCCTACCCCAGAGAGATGCCATGAGGATCATCAAGGCTGTGGATGAGAATGTGTCACTCAGGACTCTTCTGGCACAGGTAATAGGAAACTGCCCCTCCCCAAAGATACCGGTGAAGTCCAGGATGAGGCTTCTCCATCTCTCCTCTCTGGGGCTGCTTTCTCCTCTGCCAGTGCCATTCTCAGCCTCTGCACACACAGTTGCTTCTGAATCCCACATTACAGCACCAAGTCCAGCAAGACAGGGAACCTGTTTCCCCGGTAATGCCAACAAAATCCCTGGAAGTGAGTCCTCTGTGCGTTGATTGGCTGACTTGGGTCATGCGCCCATACCTGAACCAATCACTGTAACTAGAAGGTTGCACTGATTGGCTTAGTCTAAGTCATGTGATTCAGCCCTGCATAGAGTTAAGTTTCATGAAACTTCAACAAGTCAGAGTGCGGCCAGGTGGATCTCTGGGTGGCTTTTGTCTCTTCTCTGTCTCTCCTCCAACAGATCCATTCTCTGCCCTTCTCTGTGCCCTGGGAAGCTGTTGCCATGGTCGACGTTACCCGGGATCCCTTGTCCTCGGGGTTTCTGGCTGGATTTAGCCAGTGGGGAGTGCAGACAGGAGATTGAAAGCCACCGAGGAGAGAGAGAGGTCAGGGGGCAGCCCCCAGCCTTGCTTTCGTATCTCTTGAAATAGCTGTGCCCTCCCTCCAAGGCTATGGCTTCTCTGCCTCCCACTCTTGTGAAGTTCTGAGGACACTATTTCTTCCCTTGCTCCTCTGTTCCAAGGCATATAACAGCTCCTGCCATTGTTAGTCTATGGGCACAATGCTGTCTTGTGTCTGTTCCCTTAATCTGTTCCCTCACTCTATAGTAGTCCTTAATAAAGTATCTTCCTTGGAACCATCCAGGGTGAATTCTCTTACTTCCTGTGACCCTGTATTTGTTATCTATTGCTTCATAACAAATTATCCTAAAGCATAGTAACTTAAAGCAACAATAAAGATTTATTATCTCACATAGTGTCTGTGGGTCAGGAATTCAGGAGTGATTTGGCTGGAAGGTTCTGGCTTGGGGTCTTTAATATATGTAATTGCAGGCAGGATGGGACTAAAGTCATCTTCAGGCTTCCTGAGGGTGGAGATTTGCGTCCAAGATAGCTCCCTGCCATGGCTGGCTTACTAATGGTGGCTATTGGTGGACTTAGTTCCTCACCACATGGACCTCTCCATATGGCTGCTTGGGTGTCCTCCTCATGTGGTGGCCAGCTTCCACCAGCATGAGTAATCCAAGAGAAAGCAAGGCTAAGGCTGCAGTGTCTTTATATGATCTAGTTTTGAAACCATACTCTGCCATTTCTGTAATATCCTACTGGTTACACAGACCAGCCCTGTTCAATGTGGGAGGAGACTGTACAGGGTGTGAATACCAGTAGGGGAGAATCATTGGAGCCATCTTAGAGTGTGGCTATCACAGCCCCTGAAAACGTCATCTCTAAATTGAAATCAGGGTACTATTATCATTCAAATGGGGATCAGTTGGTGATCAAGAAAAATGTCCGCTACAAAATGTTCGACAGCTATAAGCCAGGTGCAAATCCTCTTGATAATAAGGAATTGTGTCTCAAATTCACCAGCTGGACCCATAAGTTGAACAGGGGTCTTAGAAGAGCCCCTCAAGCCTAGGCCAGAAGTGGAAGGGAAGAGAGAACCCATCTTAAGCAAAAACATTCCTCCATTTATCTTTCGGAGCTTCAGCTGGCCCCACTCCAGCTCTGAAAACAGCTTCAGACACCCACCTCATCCACGCCTGGCATTCCACAGCCATCATTCTGTCTCTGCTGCTAGAAGTAGCTTCCTGACCCCCTAAGCCTGAGTCCACCTCAGTAGGTGGGGCCACCAACATCTGCCCTTCCACCCCTTTCTGGTTTTGCCCCTGCTGACTCCTCTTTCCTTCCCAGGAGAATTGGTGGAAGATTTTTTTAAATGATGGAAGATTTTTAGGCTTAGCCCATGAAGCCAAGTGAATAGTCCCCAAACCCCATATGGAGCCATCTGGGTTTCTAATGGGGGAGCTGAGCCAAGAGGGAGAATGGGTTCTCAATCAGGCGCCTTCCTGCCAGCCCAGCCCGCTCTTTCCAAGGTGGGAGGTGGGACTGGTGACTCATCGGGACTGAGCTGAGGGCCACCAGGGCTGGGAGGAGCCTAGGAGACTGCCACATACACATGCCCTCATGTGTGTACACGCATGCACATACACATGGAACCTCCATCTCTCAGTTCAGGGATGACCAACCTCAGGATTTCTTCACATTCCTGCAGGCTTGTGCTCTCATGGTTCTGCTTGTGTTGAATTCATTCAGGATTTGGACCAGCCCATGATCCCTGAGGTTTTCCTCAGCTCTGGGCCCCATTGACCCATGCAGGAAATTCAGACCCCTCCTCCGTTATGACAGCCACACAAAACAAGAACAAACGGACCTGAAAGCCATCCCCTTTACAAGCACTTGTGAGGGGTTCCAGTGAAGGTTTGGGGATCAAGCAGAGAGGGTTTGTACCAGAGAATATAATTTGAATGACTTTGAGTTGGACCTTACTTACTCCTGACCTTGTTCCTGCTCGCCACCCTCCCCGTCTTAGGGGCCATTTCCTTCGTGGTGGTCTCTCCGGGCCTCCCACCCCTCCTGGGCCTCCTTCTCTGCCGAGAAAATAGCTCCTTCTGTTCCCCTCCCTGACATTCTTCCTTTCTACCCAGGAGGCTAATCAAGCTTCCTTCCTAACCAAGATCATTTCCTCCTAGGAGGAATTCTGGGCCCAGCTTTCAGATAATATGAACTTTATCTCCTTACACACTAGGAAACTACTCCTAGGAGACTAGGAGACCGAAGTAATTAGGGGATAGAACCCAGGCGGCCGCCTCCCAGCAGAGTGCCCTTTTTGAGTTACCTGTCCATGAGCTCTACAGTCCTGCCCATTTTTCCCATAACCTTACTCTGCAGCGTACTCCTCGCTCTGCCCGGCCACCCTGCAGCTCGAGCCCGCTGCCCTTGCATCTGGACCACTGCTGCACCAGCTGCCTTGTCTGAGCCCTGCCCCACCCCCTCCAGGCCAGTCTGCAGCCCACCCTGGCCGGAAGTGAAGATTCTGACAGATTGCAAATTGCATGTCTCAGACTTTCAGGTCGGCTGGTCAGCAGTTTGGTTTTCCTGGTGGAGACTAATCTATTTAACAAAAATAGAACATACAGTAAAGCAAAATTAAGTATTTCTAATCGTGGGGATGCTTGCATCTGCAAATGACCAGGAAAGAAGAGAGGTTGGGGCTGGGGGCAAAAAGCCTGGAGGAGGGTCTCATGGTGTGTGACTTTAGAGCTACAGGGCTCAGCTAGCCATCCCGGAAGCTGGGCAAAGACCCCACTCACTGGCTGGGGCAGCTCCCTTCTGCCGACTGTGCAGGTAAGGAAGGAGTGCACCACCATCTGTCTGCCAAACCAGAAAGCCATTCTTCACGTCGCCTTCCCCAGCCCTCAAATGCGGCATCTCTAAGCCCTGTGGATTCCACCTCCTTCCCATCTTTTGAATTATGGACTCTTCTACAGCTCTGTCACCCTCATCTCTCACCTGGATTTCACACAGCTTCCAACAGGCTTCCTGGCATCCAGTCCCCTACCTCATGCCCGTCCATTTTCCACACAACACCAAAGTAGCTTTTTTTCCTCCAGCTTTATTGAGCCATAATTGATAAATAGGATTTTTATATACTTGAGGAGTACTCCTTGATGATTTGATATACAAATACATTGCCAAATGATCACAACAATCAAGCTAATTAACATACCCATCACCTTGCTCTTTTCTTTTTCTTTTCTCTTTTTCTTTTCTTTTCTTTTTCTTTCCTTCCTTCCTTCCTTCCTTCCTTCCTTCCTTCCTTCCTTCCTTCCTCCCTCCCTCCCTCCCTCCCTCCCTCCCTGCCTCCCTTTCTTGCAACAAGAACACGTAAGATCTACCCACTTAGCATTTTTCAAATACACAATACGATATTGCTATGTGCAGTCACCATATTGTGCATTAGATCCCCAGAACTTACTCATTGTGCATAACTGAAAGTTTGTACTCTTCGACCAACATCTCCCCATTTCTCCTTCCTCCCAGCCCCTTGCAATCGCCATTCTACTCTCTGTTTCTATAAGTTTGACTATTGTAGATTCTACACAGAAGTGATACGAGACAGTATTTGTGTTTCTGGATCTTGCTTATTTCATTTAGCATGATGTCCTCCAGGTCCATCCATGTGGTCACAAATGAGAGGATTTCCTTCTTGTTAAAGAGGGTGTTGGACTTGTTACTTCCTGGTTTATAATAACCTTTCTGTGGCCCCCATTTGCAACATGAGGTCCAAAGCCCTGCCTGATGTGGGCTCTTGCCATCCTTGCCTCCACCAACCTCCCTGCCCCTTGCATACCACCCGCCAGCCACCTTGCCCTTCCTTCTGATCCTTCATAGAGCCAAGCTCTCTCTTGCTTCCAGGCCTCGGCATATGCTTTTCCCTCTGCCTAGAACATTCCTCTCTCATCCTCTTTGCCCAGCTAACTCACACTCATCCTTTTCTGTCCCCTCCATGCCCTTCCTTGAGACAGTGCCCTTCCTTTTGTGCTCATACCTCTGTACCCACCCTCTCCTGCCTTGTAAGTATCTCTCTCTCTCTCTCTCTTTTTTGCCTGTCACCTTCATTAGACTGGGAGCTTCTAGAAGCCTAGGACTTTGTGGCTTAATCATTGCATTTCCCCAGGGTCTAGCATAAGCATGCCCTGTCCCAGAGTAAGCTCTCAACAGACACAACATACAGCAACTGCTCCCTCATTTTCTGTGAGGAAACTGAGGCTGAGAGGAGGGAGCATAATTATGGGCAAACAGGGGCTGGTGACAACCCTAGAACTAGAACCCTGAACCTCCCCCTCTGAGCCCAGAGCCCCTTCTGGCTTAATTGTTCAGAAACAGTCTCAGCAAATATCATTCGGCCCAGGGAACACAGACCCCCAACCCGACAGATTGCAGGGGTATCTGGATCTCCCAACCTATGATAACCTTTGGGTCTTCACCTCTGCTTGGGCTGCTCATCTCTCTCTGTCCAGAGCTGAGCGGAGCCGTGCAGTGTGGGAGCTGAAACCACAGATAAGCAGTACAGGTCCCTTCTCTCCAGCTCTTCCCGCTCTGTTCTGAAGCCCCCTGCCCCATTTCTGAGAACAGATTCTCACCCACCCCTTGTGCAGGTAAAGACTAAGCATTTGGGGGGCACCTGGGTGGCTCTGTCAGTTAAGTGTCCGACACTTGGTTTCGGCTCGGGTCATGATCTCGTGGTTCGGGAGATTGAGCCCTGTGTTGGGCTGTGTGCTAACAGTGTGGAAGCTGCTTGGGATTCTCTTTCCCTCTCTACCCCTCCCCTTGCTCATGCGCTCTCTCTCTCTCTCTCTCTCTCTCTCTCTCTCCCCCAAAATAAATAAACTTAAAAAACAAAAACAAAAACCTAAGCATTTTGCATTCCTCCTCACATTTTTACTGTGGAAGCCTGAGAGGACTGGCCTGGCCACCAATGGGCTGGAGCCGGATCCTCCAGTCTCCCAAGAGAGCCAAGAGCCATTTGTTAAATTATCAAGAATTGATGGACCAGTTGTTAAATGGTTGAGAGCTGGAAATCTGCCTTGGTGGGAGTATTTACACCATAGAAATTCCCAAACACTACAAACCAGGACCCTCCCCAAAAAGCCCATTGTTAAACATTTATCAACACATCTCTGACTAGCTATCTTCCTTCCCCCTACCTACCACCTATTCTACCCCTGCTCCCTCCCCTCAACCAAGGCTGCTTGGGACTCACTCTGATCCCTTGCAAAGAGCTCATTTTCAAATCAGTGACCAGTTCTTGCACAAGGGGGCAGGGTAGAATGTAGTTAGAAGCATAAGCTTAAAGTCAGACAAATCTAGAGTGAATCCCAGTCCTGCCTACAAGTCACGTGACCCCAGGCAGATTTCTTACCCTCTCAGCACCTCCATTTCCTCATCTGTAAAATAGAGATAATAATAACACACAGTGCATCCGACTGGGGTTGTTGTTGAGAACTGATTAATGAGGAATAACCCCAGAAAAAAAAAATCTCAGATATTATACACAAATGTTTCAGTGGAGCTAAAAATAACTTAAAGAATGTTATCTCTGCGTGTTCTGCAGAGGGAAACCTGAGAACAGAGCTGAGAAAGGAATTGTCCCAGGTACACTTCCTAGAAAATGGTAGAGCACAGCCTGCTTCTGTGTCTTCAGACCCCTTGTTGGTTGCTCTTTCCATTATTCCAAGTTGAGGGGGAAATGTTCTATGCTTGCATAGATCTCTGGCTCTTATTCACAAAAACTCAAAGCTGTCAGTAAAAATTAATCTATTCCAAGAGGGAGTATTATTTTGTTGGTGATGATGTTGCTATTTTTGCCTGCAAAAAAGAAAAAAATGTGCCTTCTTATAACATCTTTTCAAAAAAAACTTTTCAGTAAAGTTTTCCTGTTATGAGAATAATACATACGCATCATAGGATAGTGGAAAATATTGAAACGTAAAAGGAAGAAAAAGCCATAATCACACAACCTAAAACCAACGAGCGTTTAACATTTTTATTTGGTAGGAGTGATTTTTACATAGTTGTGAGTATACTACAAATATGATTTTTACCCTTTTTTTACTCACACTGTGTTATTAGTTAGGATAAATAACACCAGCTGCTATAACAAAGATATCTCAGAATCTTAGTGGATTGACACAGTAAAAATTGATTTCTCTAATATGCAAAGTCCAAAATGGATGTTTCTGGTTGGTGAAAAGCCTTTCCATATGACGATTCATGAACCCAGGCTCTTCCATCTCGGGTCCCCTCTGTTCCTTAGGCCTCAGAGTTCACTTTTCAGTGAATCCAGTTGGCAGATGGGGGCAGTGAAGGAGCATGAAGGACATTATGGGAGGTTTTTACGAGCCAAATCTGGCACACCGTATGCCACTTCTACCCACATCCCATTGGCTGGAACTATCACATGGTCACACACCTAACTATAAAGGGGGTTAGAAAGTGCAATTTAACCATGTGCCCAAGAGGAAAAGGAAATGGATTTGGTGAACAACTGGCCATTGTCTGGCACAATCACAAATCACTTTTTCCACTTTGCAAATAACTGTTTTGCAACGTTTGTAAAAGAATGCTGAAGTGTGTGTAATTCAGATCGGCGCTCCTGGCATTCAGAATTGAGCTCAGCATCCCTGATACAGCCTGTAAGGTTCCACTTGACCTTGCACCTCTCTGCCTTGCCAATCACATTCCCTGCTCATCTCCTCCTCCGGTGCCTCTTTCGGCTTCACCGGGATCTTCAGCAACTCTTGTTTCTCATCCTGTCTCCTTCCTTGGGAACTTTGCACTTGCAATCCCTCTTCCCAGGACCCTCTCTCCCTCACTCTTAGCTAACTCCTTCAGATCTTGGCACAAATGCCGCCTCTCCAGAAAAGCCCTCCTTGACCCCCACTCTAAGTTAGGTTCTTGCTGTAGTTCTCTCTCGTAGCACCCTGTTCTTTTCCTTCATCTCACTTAGTGTAGTTTGTGAATACATATTTATCAGTGCATTCACTGTTCAATGTCTACATTTCCCGCCACACTACAAAATCCACGCGATCTAGGACGGTGTTGACATTGCTCACCCTTCCTAGGGTGCCTGTCTAGCACGTGCCCAACAGGTGTTAGGTGGTAGTTGATTGAATGCATGTTATCATAACATCTCATAACGTGTCCATCACAGTTTACTTGGCGCTTGTTCTGTTATGTGGGCATTCTGTTCATTTCTGATATTTTGCTATTCTAAACAAGCCTGACTCTTGCATTATAACTGGAAGGAAAGGATTTGGTCCTGCTTCTCTTGGCCCATCCACCCAACCATCTTCTCTTCATCTCTCTCCTCTCCCCTGCGCCCAGCCCTGCCTTAGGCTCGCTAGCTTTGTGACTGATCACCATTGGAACCCTTTGGACCATCAGATCACGGTCCCTCAGAAGGGTGGCTGTGGGACAGGCCACACCTCCCATCCTGCCCCTCCTCTTAGTTCCCTGCACACCCACTGCTCAAAACTCAATAGATTCATCAAACTTTTCTCCAGGCTTGGACCTATAAAAAGCATTTTCATGTAAGAAAAGTAGTTCAAATAGAATGCAAAATATGACTTATATCAGTCTAAGGCACAGGCAGAAAAAAAGTATTTTTCACCTTTGTAGAGCACGTGGATAGACATGCACAATTGTTTGATATTTCTCTTTTAATTGGCTGTCCTTTGGAAAACAGAAGGCACCTTCTTCAAGCCTACATGATGAGTAACTCTATGCCTTTTTAAAAATTGTTTTAATGTTTATTTATTTTTGAGAGAGGGAGAGACAGACAGACAGAGTGTAAGTGGAGGAGGGGCAGAGAGAGAGGGAGACACAGAATCCGAAGCAGGCTCCAGGCTCTGAGCTGTCAGCACAGAGTCTGACACGGGACTCGAATCTACAAACTGGGAGATCGTGACCTGAGCCGAAGTCAGATGCTTAACTAATTGAGCCACCCCGGTGCCCCAGCACCTCTACCCTTGGTGGAAAATCTGACCAGCATTCAAGCCCCAGTATTTTCTCCAAGTCCTCATGGTTCATTTGAAACCAGCGTTGTCCTGGTTGGAGGGCTGGCAGCAGAACAGTCCAAGGTGGGCTTGATCATCTACGCAGACAGCAGTGCGCTGACCAGGATCTCCTGTCCCCCTTCGGTTTCCAACTTCTTAGAGATTCTGCTGCCTGTGTGACATGTCAGGGCACATCTTGTTCCCTCAAAGCACAAATCAAGCAGTCAGATGAGCATGCTTGTTCACACCTCCCAGAGACCAATCAACTGCCAGAGACAAGAGTGTAGTTAGGGTCATATTAAAGATGGAAATTCTTCCCTAAATGCACATGACCTGCAGAAACTATGCCCCTTAGTGAGCCCAGGGCTCCAGGGGGTTAGGCTGAGATGAGCAAGTCTTCATTCTGTCCAGCCTCCAGCTCCAGCCCGACATCAGATCATGTCTGGGGCTGGGCATCCCTAGCCCCTGCTGTGAAATTGAAAGCAACCAAAAAGAAAGAAAAGAAGAAAAAAAGAAAGAAAGAAGGAAAGAAAGAAAGAAAGAAAGAAAGAAAGAAAGAAAGAAAGAAAGAAAGAAGAAAGAAAGAAAGAAAAGAAGGAGGGAAGGAAGGAAGGAAAGAGAAAGAAAGAAAGAAAGAAAGAAAGAAAGAAAGAAAGAAAGAAAAGAAAGAAAAAGAAAAAGTAAAAAGAGTTCCAATGTAGGACTTGACCCATACAATTCATAAACTGCTGTTGGAACAAAAAAAGTTGTTTTTTTTTTGTTTTTTTTTTGTTTTTTTTTTTTTTTTTTTTGCAGAAGAGAGCAAGCAAGAATGCAATTGGGGGAGAGAGGCAGAGGGAGAGAGAGAGAGAATCTCAAGTACTCAGTGTGGAGCTGGATGCAGGGCTCGATCCCATGACCCTCGCATCATGACCTGAGCCCAGACTCAAGAGTTGGGCTCAACCAACTGAGCCACTCAGGCGCTCCTGGAGTAAATCTCCCTCACTTAGTAGTGACACATTAAAGGTGAACAATGGAAACAATTTTTCTAAGAGGAAGCTGCCGAATCCTGCTGGCTACTGGAATCCTTAGTGTACATTTCATTCACCACTGATTTTCCTGGGGGTTCTGAACTGACACCAGGTGAAATTCTGCTAACTCCAATTCCCTGGAAGAATTATGAGTTACCCTTTATGTGCAGCAGCCCTGTGTTATGCCTTTTTCATAAATACCTTCCTTAATTCTCACAAACAATCCTGACGAGTAGGTATTGCACTTCCTATTTTTCAAATAGGAGAATTGATGAGCAGAAACACTCAGTGACTCTTTGGGGTCACACTGGGGGCAGTGTTGACTCTTGTCTGGTGAATGCTGAAAGGGAAGTTTTTTCCATGTGTTATCCTGTGCATTCTGAAGATTTCTCCAACAAAGAAATGCAGCTTTATTGCTCCCGATTCAACCTGAACTGTTTGTTTGGATCGACTTTTGTGAAACAGACTGTTTTCTTTGACATTAGCAACATCTCTTTCAGGAAGAAAAAAAAATTCCTTGTAAATGATCCACTTGGTGGCTTTACTTCCATTATTTTATTTGCATTCCAAATCTGCTCTGTGGTCATTCTTTATGAACTCCTCAGAAGTTAGACTCCATTATCAATCAGCATGCCATCAAGAAAACAGAAACCACTTCAGGCATTTCAGAGGGAGATTTAATACAGGGAACCGGTTACAACTTTGTTGAAAAGGATGGAGGAGCAAAACAGGAAGGTGCTGTCCCTGGAGATAAGTATTTACAGAAACTACTAAGCCCCTTGGGCTGCAGGAACAGAAGGGATATGGTATTAGCACTGCCTCTGAAATGCACAAAGTGATTTCTATTTTCTAGACTGCATGCTGATTGATAATGGATTCTAACTTCTGAGGAGTTTTAAGAATGACCCCAGAGCAGATTAGGAATGCAAATAAAATAATGGGGACCCAAGGACACTGGCCTCTGAGGCTCTTGCTGCTGCTGTTTCTGCTACTGTGGGGACCCCACCACTGGCCACTGAGCAGTCAGCTCAGAGCCCCCCTGCCCCCGCTGCCAGTTCAGGGATGCTGGGGTCCACAGACACCTGCAGTCACTCAGAACTCCTGCTGCTACAGCCAAAGCAGGAAAAATATAGCTTTTCCCTTATGCATACTTTCTAATCTCTCGTGAATGCCTCTCATTAGCAGAACCTAAATGGAAACCAGCTGGCAGGAGATGGTGGGGAATGTGGTTTCGGACTTTGGGTCCCTGCAGCACAGAGGAGGATATAGACTGTGAGCCACCAGACAGAACTCGGCCACCATGCCAGCCAGAGCCACCCAACTCCGTTGCTTTGGAATGCAGCACGTCACAGGAACTGGTCTCGAGTGCACGTGATGATCCTCAGTTATAGCCTTGGGATGACACACGACGAAAGCTTAAAAAGAGTCACGGCGTTTATATAGACATAAAGAATATGTGTGTGGGGAGAAGAGCAAGACAAATCCCTGCTCAAGCTGGGCTTTAAGAAAGGCAAAGCCAGCCCAGCCTCCTGGCTGAAATGCCAGGCCACAGTGAGGCTGAAGCAAGGCCTTTACTCAGAACCCATCGCCTCTGTTCCCACCGTCTTCTCATGCAGGCTCCTTCAGGATTCAAGAAAGACATAGTCCCCATGACCTTTGGTGGCAGGTGTCTTAGGTCGGGTTGCCCAGGAAACAGATTCTGAGACAAAGATCTGCATACAGGAAGTTGATCAGAAACCAAACCTGGGAGGGAGGAAGTGAAGCAGGATTGGGCAAAGGGACAAGTTGAAATTGATCAGCTGTAACCATGACCTCACCATCCCATGGGGGCTTCTGGATCCCATGCTCCTTCACAGTTGCCCAGAATTGATGAAGGGGGTAGAACTGTGTCCCTTCACATTGACCATTGGATGTCGGCTGCGCCCCGGGGAGGGGGCATGACTGCCATTGGCACAGCTCCATTGGGGTGCTGGGCAACTCAGCAGCAGCCAGGATGCCTGACAGCTGGGGAAATGAGTGCCTTCTTCCCAAGGGGGCACTAGGACAGTACTCCGCAGTGTCGACCCGGACAGAAGGCACATGGGAGTCCACTACTGTTCAGGCCACAGTGTCCAGCCACCCTGGTGGTGCACTCTGAGCTGGCAAGAGAGAAAATCGGGTCCTCATGTTAGCCTGAGCCACTGTCACCACACACCGCGATGACCGGCTGCCAGAGCCCAAGTTTCTCTGTGTCCTTGTTTCCATACTACCATCCATTCTCTATCCAGCTGCCAGATCGATCTGCTCAACCCTTACATCAGATCACAGTACAGCTTTGCTCAGCCTCCCCACACCCGGGGCTCTTCCCTGTGCTTAAAATCCCATCCAGAGCCTTCCATGGCCTCCAGGTCAGATGTGACCTGGCCCTGCCTACCTACCCGCTCCCTCGCTGTGCTCCCCCACCCTGGCCCTTTCTGTTCCCGCCCTGATTCTGCCCTTCCCCTGGAGCATCTCCCTCTTGTCTTGCAGCCTTCAGCTCTTCTAGAAGCTCTTCAGTGAGGTCTTTCCTGACTGTGCAATAGACCTCTGCCCTCGCCCAGCCACTTCCTCTTATTTTCTTCATGGCGCTCTTCACTAACTAAAGTCATATTGTTGATTTAATGGCAAACTTGTTTTATTTGTCTCTCCTAATCAAATATAAATCTCTCCAAGGATAGGAATCAGCACCTAGAAGCTAAGAACCTGGCCCAGAATAGGCAAACATTTGTGGAAAGACACCTATTGGGCAGAATTTCGTGAAAATCACCTGATTGGTGTGTGGGCTTCCTTGTGTCCATGTGTCCTTGTGTCTTATTGACATTGACTTGGCTGGGATAGTGCCCCCCGCCCCCGTCAGCCATGGGCAGGGTAACACAACTGGCTTTAGTGGTCAGACCCAACATGTGCCATGGTAACTCCTTCAGGAAAGAATTGGATGGCACATCTTCCTCAGAAGGGGGCTTCATGGAGCTTCCTGGCTTCTTCTCTGCACAGACCCTCTAAATAGCCCGTTATATATCTGTGTGTTCTACACCACCCATTGGCTCATGTGGTTGGAGAACTCAGTCACTTGGGGGCTGATGTTTCTGAGAGGTGAGGACACCTTGGACCCAGATCCAACAGTTTATCCCTTTGACAGATGGAATCATATGCTATGGAAAATCCTTGTCTATGGGTTGGAAAGCTTCCTGGTACTTTAAATCTTTTTTATTAAAGCTCTCTGCTATTAAACATCTTTCAATAAGAATTACTACTGCCATTTACTGAGCACCTGCTGTAGGTCAGGAGCTGTGCTAGGTCCATAGCTCCGTGCTCAGGAATTTGCCCGAGAGGGCACTGTCCAGGTTTGTGATACTTGGACACTGGCCTCCTTCCATTGCATTACCTGAGACAGAAGGAGGAGCTACTGTTAGTAAAAATAGTTGTTGTGAAAAAAACTAAAATGTGACAGCTCTTACTTCAAAGATGGAGTAATTAGTTTTGTTTACAAAGTGAAGGGAGGTTCTCATCCCTACCTCATACTCCAATCGAGTGTCATTCTGTCCAAGTTTCGAAGACCATTTCAGTATATACTTTTTCATTTAACTAATAAAGATTCTGCAGCTATATTAAAAGCTGTAAGTCATCAAGACAGTATAGTACTGGCACAAAAACAGACACATGGATCAATGGAACAGAATAGAAAACCCAGAAATGGACCCACAACTCCTATATGGTCCAGTAGTCTTCAACAAAGCAAGAAAGAATATCCAATGGAAAAAAAGACAGTCTCTTCAACAAATGGTGTTGGAAAAATTGAATGGCTACATGCAGAAAAATGAACCTGGACCACTTTCTTACACCATACACAAAAATAAATGCAAAATGGATGAAAGACCTAAATGTGAGACAGGAAGCCATCAAAATCCTAGAGGAGAAAGCAGGCAGCAACCTCTTTGATCTCGGCCACAGCATCTTCTTACTAGACACATGGCTGAAGGCAAAGAGAACAAAAGTGAACATGAACTATTGGGACTTCATCAAGATAAAAAGCTTCTGTACAGCGAAGGAAACAGTCAACAAAACTAAAAAACAACCAATGGAATGGGAGAAGATACTAGCAAATGACATAGCTGATAAAGGGTTAGTATCCAAAATCTATAAAGAACTTATCAAACTCAACACCCAAAAAACAAATAATCCATTAAGAAATGAGCAGAAGACATGAATAGACACTTTTCCAAAGAGACAGCCAGATGGCTAACAGACACATGAAAAGATGCTCAACATCACTCATCATCAGGGAAATACAAATCAAAACCATGATGAGATACCACCTCACACCTGTCAGAATGGCTGAAATTAGCAACACAAGAAAAACAAGTTGGCGAGAATGGAGAAAGGGGAACCCTCCTGCACTGTTGGTGGGAATGCAAACTGGTGCAGCCACTCTGGAGAACAGTATGGAGGTTCCTCAAAAAGTCAAAAATAGAGCTACCATACAATCCAGTAATTGCACTGCTAGTTATTTACCCAAAGGATACAGAAATACAGATTTGAATGGCACAAGCACCCTGATGTTTATAGCAGCATTATCAACAATAGCCAAACTATAGAGAGAGCCCAATGTCCATTGACTGATAAAGGAATAAAGAAGATATATATGTATGTATGTATGTATGTATGTATGTATACATACATGTATATATACAAATGTATATGTGTATATGACATGGTATTTGTCAGAAAAAGACAAATACCGTTTCCCTCATATGTGGATTTTTAAATAATTTTTTATGTTTATTTTAAAAAATTTTTTTAATATTTGTTTATTTTTGAGAGAGAGAGAGAGAGAGAGAGAGGGACAGAGGAGACACAGAATCTGAAGCAGGCTCCAGGCTCTGAGCTGTCAGCACAGAGCCTGACGTGGAGCTCGAACCCACGAGCTGTGAGAGCCTGACCTGAGCTGAAGTCAGACACTTAACCAACTGAGCCACCTAGTCACCCCTATGTTTATTTATTTTTGAGAGACAGAGAGAGCAAGCACACAAGTGGAAGAACGGCAGAGAGAGGGAGACAGAGGATTCGAAGTGGGCTCTGTGCTGACAGCAGAGAGCCCGATGCAGGCTCAAACTCACAAAATGTGAGATCATGATCTGAGCAGAAGTTGGACACTCAACCGACTAAGCCACCCAGGCGCCCCGAAATTTAAGAAACAAAACAGTTGAATATATGGGAAGGGGGGAAAAAGAAAAAGAGAGAGAGAGAAACCATGAGAGACTTTTAATGATAGAGGGTTGATAGAGGGAGGTGGGTGGGGGATGGGCTAGATGGAGGATGGATATTAAGGAGGGCATTTGTTGGGATGAGCACTGAGTGTTGTATGTAAGTGATGAATCACTGAATTCTACTCCTGAAACCAATATTGCACTGTATGTTAACTAACTAGAATTTAAATACAATTTTTTAAAAAAGATTCTGCAAAATTTGTCCACATTTTATACCTACAAGTGTTTGGAGTTCTTCAAAGCTTGGCAGGAGATGGGTAAGTTAGATCTCCACCTTTATCAAAACACGAAATGTCCTCTTGTCCACAATGTCTGCATCTTTCCCAGCTGTGCAAAGTGGTCTATTTGCATAAAAGTGATCCTTTCAGAAGATGTTCTGTGCTTTTCAATCACCCCTAGAAATAAAATCACAGCTCCTGTCTCACCTTACGCTGAAATGTTTTCACACTTCAGGGAATTACTTGCCATCACCTGAATATGGAATTCAGTTGGCATTAGTTTCAAAATGATACTACTTTCAGCTGTCTACAGGATTTCAAAAAGGTGTCAAAGTGGCCTTAGAAGGTGTTTCTCGTTCTGAGAACAGGTTGAGTGATTCTCTTTGTTGCAAAAGCCGCAGGGCCTCAGACTTTGGGTTTCCACCAAAGGAAGATCCTTTTTGGTGCTTTCTCCCGAGAATTGAGTGGAAACCAAAGTATTGTCTGTGCTATTACTTGATGAAGGAAGAGCATAGTGAGAGTAAAGCAGTGTCTCTTTAAAACAATTTCTTTTTCTGGGGTGCCTGGGTGGCTCAGTCGGTTGAGCGTCCAACTTCGGCTCAGGTCATGATGTTGCGGTCTGTGAGTTTGAGCCCTGCATCGGGCTCTATGCTGACAGCTCGGAGCCTGGAGCCTGCTTTGGATTCTGTGTCTCACTCTCTCTCTGCCCCTCCCCCACTCATGCTCTGTCTCTCTCTCTCTCTCTCTCTCTCTGTCTGTCAAAAATAAATACACATTAAAAAATTTTTTAAACAATTTCTTTTTCTAATTGCATGTTAATGGAAAGATAGGAAAGAATTTATTTCTGGAATAGGAGCAACATGCTGTAGTGAAATGGCATGGGCATTGAAATCAAACTCAGATCTGACTCCCAGCAGCCTCACTTACAGTGAACCTAATATAGAGTGCATAACCTCTCTTGGTCTCAGTTTCTTGGTCTGTAAAATGAGGATCATCCCCCTTTCCACTCAAGCTTGTCAAAATGATTCATTGATAGAATGTGTCGATTTCCTGCACGTTTACTGAATTTTGATGGGTCATGGGTCTTGGCCAAGGAGAGACCCCACCCGCTCTTCATGTCTCCGATTTATTTAGCCCAGCATATGGAAGCCCAGTATTAGCCAGCAAGGCAAATACAGCAGATGATGCTGTGTGTAGCCCCCGGGGTCCCTAATGAGGGATGCTCGGCTGCCTGTGACACAAGGCAGGTCTCACTGGCTCAAGAAGCTTAATTTTGTGCTGCCCCATAGCCCATTTATAATTGGGGCTGATGTCACCCCTCAGGAAGAACTTACAAAAACATTCTCTATCCTTAATAAGAAATACGAACCAACCTCCAGCCCCCTTCTGGTCCTCACGCCAAACAGTCTGAGCAGAGTTGCCTTAATGGGTAGGGCACAGGCGCAGAGTCGGGGCCAGGCTCCAAGGGCTTCATCTCCGCCTCCATCTTTCCAGCACCCCGGAAGACCTTGTCCCAGGATAACAGGACACATGGGTGTTTAATGGATAATCATGATAATAACGATGATGCATATCTCAGCTTTAATTCACGTGTGTTGTTTTCATTATTGATTTTGTGCTCTTCAGATGAACCAGATAAAGTCACAACCGGTTTTAAAACAATTAGTTTAATTTTGCCTCTGCAGTCTAGCGGGAACCTATTTTTTTCAATATTAATAGTCACATTGTACGATTTATGAATTTCAGCTGAGATCCATAGTGTCTGAGCTAATATGGCATTTCTCTTTTATTTTCGTTTGTTTTGTTTTTAGGGTCAAGTTGTGTTCCGGAATGGGGAGAGGATGGGGACCATTAAATTTACTCAATTTCAAGGTAGGCTTTTTGATGCTTATTCTTTCTAGTTGATGAGTTCTTATATGGGGATGTTGTGTTTCTGCAATAAAATACATCAAAAGAAATGAAAGTATGATGTTCCAGATAAGAGAGAGTAGAGTCAGTAGAAAACACTTCTCTGTGAAAACATTAGTTTCAACTTATTTAGAATATTTTTCTCAACTGCATGACTTCTCAGGCTATTCAGTCTTCCCACATGACTCTGAGAGGCTCGTGAAAGTAGAGAGTGGGGGTTAAGCCCGCTCCAGTATTCTGAGAAAGCTTGCATTGTTTTCTTGATTATAGAAATTTTCAAACAGACCCTAAATTTGAGAGAATTGCATAATAAACCCTGTGTACCCATCACCTGGCTTCAACCATCATCCGCATTTCGCTAATCTTGCTTTATCTTTACTCACCCACCTCACCCTTTTTTTTTCTGTAATGTTTAAAACAGCTCCCAGACATTATCTCATTTCAATCTATAAATACTGCAGTATGCATTCCCAGTAGATAAGGACCTTTCAGAACATAACCACGATACTATTATCCCACCTAAAACATTTAACAAAGATTTTTTTTTAAGTTTATCCATTTTGAGAGAGAAAGAGAGGGAGCACAGGAGCAGGGGGAGGAGCAGAGAGAGGAGAGAGAGAATCCCAAACAGGTTCCACACTGTCAGCCAGACTCGACTTGATCTCACTAACCGTGAGATCATGACCTGAGCTGAAATCAAGAATCAGACACTTAACCGACTGAGTCACCCAGGCACCCCTGACAATGATTCTTAGTTGAATCTTAGACACTTCTAGTCTATGTGGATTCTCTGATTTTCTCCAAAAGGCCTTTACAGTGTGTGGGAGAATCCACACAAGGTCCACTTGTTGCATCTGGTTGATATCTCTTTTAACCCATAATCATCCCCCACGTGCTTGTTATAGGTCATTTTTTTTAAGAAACTAGGTCATTTTTTGGATTTTTCTGTTGTCCGTGTTCGAAGGGGTTCAGAAACCTTCCAGACCACGTTCCTCATGTAAGGTGGAAGTGGAGGCCCCGAGAGGGGTTGGGGCTTGTCAGAGAGTACAGGGCATCTGTGGGAGTGGGACTGGGCTTTCCTCCAGGTAGACACCTCCATCAGTCATCAGCAGATTTGTTAGCCAAAACCACTAGATGCACTGTTCTTTACCGCAGTTTTTTTTAGCATCTGGATGTTTCTGGAAAATCCAGAAACAAGAGCAGTGCCTTCTGCGTCAGATCCCAAAGTCATCCGAGGGAAAGCAAAAGTGAAATCGAGTTATTCAGGTTCATTCAGACAAATCCCACCGGATTGAGATCAATGAGGAGAGGTGTTTGGTACTATGGCTCCGTAATTCAATCTTGTAGACTCACCCATTCGTCTTCTGATGGCAGGTAATTGAAACGCATGTCAGCTCCCTGGCATGCACAAAAGATGTAATTTTCGGCAAATGCAATTATTTTCCCATTTGTTAGTCTTGCTTCTTCATTGGTTGAACCAAGTAAGCATCTTGGCAAAGATACTTCCTTTTTTTTTTCTTTTTTTGAGTGATTGTAACTAAATTCTCTTGTCACATTTCCAGTTCTCAAATTATATCATTCTGGGAGAATATTTTATAAAATATTGATTGGCTGATCACAGCTGCAAGTGCATGCCAATTTTATTGCCTTTTTTTTTTTTTTCATATGTTAGGATAAGACACCGACCCAGTGACTAGTGTTAGGCATTTGTAAGGAAAGCAGAGGAGCAAACAGAAGTTCAGAGGTGGGTCTGACCCACCTTAGCTCAAGTCCATATAGCACATCAGGCAAGTGACTTCACCTGTGTGGAGTTCTCCTCTGTAAAATAGGAATATAATCCTACTTACCTTCTTGGAATACGGGAAGAACTCAATGAGATAACACGTAGAAATATGTGCACGTATTTCTTGCTCAGCAAGTAGTAGCAATTATGATTAGCACTGTGTCAAAAATTATGACACTTTTCTGGGGCAAATCCAGATTTTCTTGGTGTGTTGAAACCCCCCCAGGTGCCTTTCCATCTGCCTGCCCTTTATAGCTTCTCCCCACACTTAGCCATATGTAGGATGTCAGACAGGGAAGGGTCTTAGAGATGATCCCACTCCACTACCTCATGGTGTAAATGGGAAACTGAGGCTCAGGGGAGGGAAGTGTTCTGCCCAGGGACACAAGCCAGTTAGTGGCAGAGCTGAGACTGGACCTCAGCTCCCCCCGCCTTGTGCTCACATGCCCACCTCTGCCTGTTTTCCCTTCACATTTGTGTCCAGTTTTTTTTTATTTGTTTAATGTTTTATTTATTTTTGAGAGAGAGAGAACATGAGCAGAGGAGGGGCAGAGAGAGAGGGAGACACAAAATATGGAGGAGGTTCCAGGCTCTGAGCTGTCAGCACAGAACCCGGCGTGGGGCTCGAACCCACAAACTGTGAGATCATGACCTGAGCCAAAGTTGGATGCTTAACCGACTGAGCCACCCAGGTGCCCCTGTGTCCAGTTTTTATTGAACATCAGAGCTGGGCCTGCAGAGACTCCTGTTTATACAGGTTTTTTCTCATATAATTTATTGTCAAAGTGGCTTCCATACAACACCCAGTGCTCATCCCAACAAGTGCCCTCCTCAATGCCCATCTCCCATTTTCCCCTCTCCCCCACCCCCAACAACCCTGTTTGTTCTCTATATTTAAGAGTCTCTTATGGTTTGCCTCACTCTCTGTTTGTAACTATTCTTTTCCTCCTTCCCCTCCTCCATGGTCTTCTGGTAAGTTTCTCAAGATCCACATATGAGTGAAAACATATGATATCTGTCCTTCTCTGACTGGCTTATTTCACTTAGCATAATACCCCCCAGTTCCATCCATGTTGCTGCAAATGGCCAGATTTCATTCTTTCTCATTGCCAAGTAGTATTCCGTTGAATATATAAACCACATCTTCTTTATCCATTTATCAGTTGATGGACATTTAGGCTCTTTCCATAATTTGGCTATTGTTGAAAGCACTGCTATAAACATTGGGGTACAAGTGCGCCTATGCATCAGCACTCCTGCATCCCTTGGGTAAATTCCTAGCAGTGCTATTGCTGGGTCATAGGGTAGATCTATTTTTAATTTTTCGAGGAACCTCCACACTGTTTTCCAGAGCAGCTGCACCAGTTTGCATTCTGTATGGGTTTTTTAAAAAATATTTACTTATTTTTGGGAGAACACAAGCAGGGGAGGGGCAGAGAGAAGGGTGACAGAGGATCCGAAGCGGACTCTGCGCTGACAGGCTGACAGCAGCAAGCCTGATGTGGGGCTCGAGCTCATGAACCACGAGACCATGACCTGAGCCAAAGTCAGATGGTCAATCGACTGAGCCACCCAAACACCCCTGTTATACGTTTTTAAAACATAGATCCTGTTGCTAGAGGGATTCTGTTATTTGGGGGCTGAAATGAGCCACTAGAATGCTGGGGGCATGTTTGTGTCAGCACAGGAGTTCATTTTCCAAATGTAAAGGGTCTCAGAGGTGCACTGTCTGCCTGGATGGAGGGGCATTGCATTATTGAATAGGCTGACCACCTGAAGGGTGCCTGGTTATCATCTGGGAAACTGAGGCCCAGACAGGAGAAGTGACTTGGCTGGGGCAGACCCATCCCATGGTGAGGTCATTCCTTCTAGTCTCTGGCCCCATGCTTCCCCGGGCTGGTCCACACAATGTTTTCTAGGACTTTCCAGGATTTACCCATAGGATGGGCCTGCCCCTCATCCTGGATTACCCACTCTTACATCGCCACTGGCCTTTCAAAAAGGCTTCTAAATGGGACCACCATGTTTTTTCTGCCGTGTCCTTCATGCTGACTCTCTCCCTGTCTGCTTCTCTCTCCCTTACTCCTGCCTTGTATTTAGAGGGGACAGTGAACAGCAGGGCTTACCTCAGAGCTGGCTCAGACAGCCAGCCCCAGCAGTGGGGCCTCTCTTTGCAGGGGCTGCTTCGAGACTCACACTCAGGCTGTCTCAAAGCCCACTAACCTGATCTTGTAAGATGGCCCATCCCACCCTTCCTCTGAAGACCTCACGAGATGCTCTTTCAGCTTCTTGTTTGTACAGAGCTCCTGGTGCCTTCCAGACTCTTGTACCTACCATAAAGGAAGCATTTTGTAGGAGGCTCTGTGTTTGCAAAACTAAAACACGAGTGAGTTGGAAATGGGAGGCAGCTTTGGAGAGAAGACTAAAAGGGGAGTCAATAAACCGTCCTCCTGCACTTTCTTTTTTTTTTTTTTTTAATTTTTTTTTTCAACGTTTATTTATTTTTGGGACAGAGAGAGACAGAGCATGAACAGGGGAGGGGCAGAGAGAGAGGGAGACACAGAATCGGAAACAGGCTCCAGGCTCTGAGCCATCAGCCCAGAGCCCGATGCGGGGCTCGAACTCACGGAGTGCGAGATCGTGACCTGGCTGAAGTCGGATGCTTAACTGACTGCGCCACCCAGGCGCCCCCTCCTGCACTTTCTGATTCCAAAGCTGTAAAGTTGGTAGGACAAATGCCTGGAATTTGGTAGGCCTCCAGTACAAGTTTATTGAATTAATCTGGGAGCAAAAGACCTGGATTCAAGTCCTTGCTCTGAAACTTAGCAGCAGTGTAACCCTGGGCAAGTCACTTCATCTCCCTAGGCCTTAACTTAATCCTCTGGAAAATGGGATGGCACTGATGCCAGCCCTTGCCCAGTTGGAGTGGGGAAAGGGCCACATGAGATCTTGCTCTATAAATTCTCAAGAGCTGGGAAGCTAGTCACATTCCTGACGCAGTGCCTGGCTTCTGGCCATCTCTTGGTAATGCTCACTGGATTAGCTGGTGATAGGACTTGTGGAAGTTTAAGAACATCTTCATTTACTTGTGGTTTGCAGTGACTTGTCTCGCAAACAGCAGTTAGCCTTGACAGCAGAGTGAACCAAAGCTAATTCAAGATGGTGGCCATTGTTGCATCAGCCTGGAGAAACTGCCTCTTTTGTAAAGTTAGGAATGCTGGAGAAACAGAACTGTTCTAAAATAACGTGCCAGGGTTAGATTCATGGCCTCCCTTGAGACGGAGGCATTTTTAATCCAGGAGAGGCTTCAGATCCCTACGAATGATCTCTCCATTTACTTCGTTTTCAAGGGTTCCCAGAGCTTTTAACTGTCAACAGGACAATCGTAGAGTGTAGATGGTGGATGCCATCAGTGACACATCCATACTCCCTGAGCATCCATTATTTCCAAAGAAATAGCTCATTAAAGGCACCTGAACCCCTCACCCTGTGCAAGGAGAAGGCCAGATGTCCAGGGAGTTAGCCCTTCCAGGGACAGCCTTGCACCAAGGAGGAGAGAGAAGCAGAGGATAAACCTCTCAGTAGCCTTCCCTCTTGGGTGGGGAAACTGCAAGGTATGTTCTGCTCTGTCTCTGGGGGTCCCCAGTGGGATTTTGCCTCAGCTGCCCACCCAGAAACCTGCTCATTAATGCCCCTTTACTGGCTCCCTTCCCTTCCCTGTCTCACCTCCCCCACACCCCTTCAAGGTGCCCTAGGATCACCTCTCCAGTAAATTCCATGCCCTCTTACTCTTGCCTCGGGCGCTGTTCTGAGTGACCCACCTGTGGTCAGAGCAGGAGTTAGCGTCCTGTTGGCCGCACACCTTGGGTGGAGTGGGGGGCCAAGGCCCGGACTCCTTTCAGTTCCACATTCACTCACCCTCCCCTACGCTGTCGCTGACTTTCATGAAACCACGTGGAGAGGAGGATGAATGCCAGGGAATTGGCTTCTTTTTTCTCTCGAGAGAAGAAAGAATCCATGTTCCTGCCGAAGTCTAAACACAGTTGGGAGTTTGCAGCAGGGGAGGAAGTCGAGTGAAGCCATGATTAGAGCCTTGTTTGTGCTCTTCGGCAGCTCTGAGCATCTGTGTGCTCCACTCGCCGGCCCTGCCTTCATTAGGCCTGTTTGTCAGAGTCACAGCAAATGACGATGTGCTTGAGTTTCACACGGCTTCTGTGCAACATAAAGGGCTCAGACTTTGGACTTTTATGTTTCGGCACCTGATTTGAAGGGCTGGGGTCTTGCATCACGCCAATGGCATAAATGTCATTTGGAAGGTACCTAGTGACATGTGGGCTCGTCCTCCCCGCTGGCAGCCATTAATTACCTTTAGGTCTTTGGGGTAAGAGATACGGTTCTATGCAGTGCGCATTTCCTGAGCACCTGCCAGGCGCTTTACCAAGTCCTCTGAGGGAAGCCAAGTTGAATAAGATACGGTCCCTGCCTCCCAGGGGCTTCGTGATTTCTCGGGCAGAGAGCCAGGCCGATAAAAGTGGGAAGATGATTTCCCAGAACCTACTAGAAAACTTTCAGAGCTAGTCTGGCCCTTGTTTGAGATGCTCGAGGCTGGTTTTTAGTATCAAGGAGTGTGTCGTAGCTCCCTTCACCCCGCCGTGGGTCTGGAAAGGCCAGTTGGTTGGACTGCCGCTCGCCTTGGTGTAATTAAGATGGAGACATAGTCCACTAACCTGCAGGATACGGTGCGGGGCTGTGGGTCAGCAGGAATGGAAGGACACACGTGTATGTGGGCTCCTTGACGCTGGGAGCCTGACTCTGACACTGCCCAGCCTTCGTGATGCAGGCTTACCTTTCAGAGAGCCAAGAAAGGTAGCCTGGAAGACAGAATTATTAACAGACCTTGTGTTTCATTGAGCTATAGACTCTCCATGTTGAAGGGAGCCCTGACTCTCTTTTGCAGCATTACCTCTACTTAAATGCCTCCGGTGATGGGGAACTCATCTCCTCATATGGAGAAAGTCTATGCGTGTTCGAAGTCTATGCCTCTTCATCACTAGCTAGGTGCTGTGGCTTAATCTCTCTAAGCCATCATTTCAGCATTCAGTTTAAAATAGTAAAATTAAAAGAGATCACTTTCTTTGCCTTGAGTGATGGTGACAATTCAATGGTGTGAAGCTATGAACAGTTTGGTGACTGGCACAGAGAAGGGCCGTGGCAACTGTAACCCCAGATTTGCCCCCCCCCCCCGAATTTCTTGAGAAAAGTAAGATCTTCCTCCCTTAGGACACATTTCACGTTCCTCATTTCATGGGACATTGTTATCATTGGTCCAGGAAAGCCCTTCTCTGTTTGTCTATGCCCTTATCTTTAGCATTTGTTCTTATCCCGCACTCCCGCCTCCCCCAGGAGAGGGCAAACACTCTGAGTATTTTAATGCATATATTGTGTTGATATGTCCTCACAAAATGTGGATTGATGTCTTGAATGCACATATTTTGATTTATATCAGTGCAACTGGATTACATATCTTCTTCTGTTTCTTTCTTTTTCTTTTTTTTCCTCCCACTCAGCACTTTCTTTTTGGAGATGCTTCCATGTTTCTATGTGAACATCTGAGCCATGACTTTCACTGATCATCCCATGGGGTGCATTCATGCTTTACCCATCCATTCTCCCAGTGACAGACACCCAGGCCACCTTCAGCTCCCTACCTATACAAATAACGAGTGTCCCCTCATGAACCCAACTGGGCATTTATTTAGGACAAATGTCCAGGAGCAGAACTGTTGGATGGGGAGGTGGTGAACGCTAAACATGCCTAAGATCTGCCAAATGGCTCTTTCAATACCCACACCCATCTCCACTGCCACCAGCATGGAGATTCCTGTGTCCCTCCTCCCACAAGTACTTGCCAATCCCTGGCTCTCTCATTTTCTGCCCATCTAAAGGAAAAAGTAATATCATATTGTGGTTTTAAATATCATTTCTCTGTTAACTAATGAGGTTTGGGCATTTCTTCCCGTGCTTATGGGCCATTTGTTGATTATGACCACTTTTATTTTGAGGATACTGTCTTTTCCTTGTTAACTTGCTAGAGATCCTTATACATTCTAAATCTTGGTTTCCTTTTACCTTTAGGCTTTGTAGATATCCTCTCTAATTCAACCACTTGTCTATAAAGTATTTGTTGAACAGAAGTTCTTAATGTTGATGTGGATGAATTCCTTTTTCTCCCATATGGTTTGGGCTTTTGAGGTTTCTAAAAAATCATTTCCTGGCACCTTCATGCCAGGTCCTGACTGGATATAGGGGGGTGCCGAGCTGGGTAAGATGCATCCCTGCCCTCAGAGAGCTCCTGGTCCAGTGGGCACAGACACAGAACCTCAAGTGCATACGACATGTGGTGAGGGCATTCAGAAGAGGGGCAATTGGCTCCACCTGACAGATTCCAGGAAGGCTACCTGGGAGATGTGGCACCTAAGACGAATTCTGAAGGGCCAGTGGGAGCTAGCCAAGAAGAGAAGAAAAAAGATATTCTAGGTGCAAATAACCTGTTGTGTTTGTATGTGTCCTGTGTGTCCCCTGCTACTTAGCTTTTGTCCCGGCCCAGTTTACCTAAGTCCAAAGACAAATCTGCCCTTAGCAGGGTTATTATATTCCCAGGCCATTTGACCAGCGTCCACCTGGCCTGTTAAAAATTTCCAACCAAAGGTCACTGACATTAATTTGTTAAAAACGTGGCAGCGACATATTGTTTGTGAAGACAGAGAAGAATGTTTGCAGGATTCGGGCCAAGGAAGCACAAAGTCTGTCTGCTCAGTGCTGCCGAGAGGTGCGGCTCAGCTCTGCTCCTCACCGGGTGACAGGAGGGTGACCCTCTAGGGCCTGTGCTCAGGCAGTGACCAGACCGGGGATTACTTCCTGAGGAATGGCTGGCCACCTGGAGAAGAGTAGAATCAAAGCCCATGATCACCGTGCTCTGACCTCTGAAGAACCACCAGGAACAGGGGTCCATGTGATGTGTGCCCGCCTCCCCCCGCCCAGGCAGAGCCAGGACCCGTGAAGGGAAGTCTCAGGAGGCAGATTTCAGCTTGGAATGAGGAAGACCCTTCAAAGCAATTGCAGAATCACCGAACAAGAGTTGGAGGCCGTGAACATCCCCCCATCCAGCCTACTGGCTTTAGCAAAACCCATGAAGGGGCCACGACTTCCTGGGGGCTCCTCACTGAGGCGACAGGGCAGCCAAGACTAACTCCAAGGGTCCTGTCTACCAGCCAGAGTTCTTTCCTACCCCGAGTTTAGGGTTTTGGTAGGGGGTCCTAGAATGAATGGAGTGATTGTGTTAGGCTTTCATGTTTTATTTTTGTTGAGTCAAATCCATCCTTTGTTTTTTGCCTCAGAGTCATACACTGAGTCTGTATGTTTGTGACAAACTTTAAAGAACACGTACACCTCTTTCCATTCAGATCTAGAGCCAGTTGAGGACAAATGGACGGTGAGGGGGGAGGGGAGGAGAGCCCACGTAGCAGGATGTTGGCGACCCTATCACTCGTCCTCCCGCCTGGGGGTTGCGGTCCCAGGAGGAGGCAGAATCGCTCTGATTGAAGCTGTTTCCCGGCCGTCTCGTGCGTGCTCCCAGGCCCACAGCCAGCGAATATTTTCAGACTGGACTTTTTTTGGCAGCCCAATTTTCACCAATAGGACCTATTTTCTTTACGTATCATCCAAATATAAAATTTGAAATAAAGAAGGAGCTTTTTAAAGAAAACCCTTCTTTTTGCCCCACAACAAGGAAGCAGCATTGTTCTGCAGGAGAGGGGCTCTCTGTTCCACACTATTTTTAGCTTCTTAGAACAGAAAGTGTCGGCATTGAAAGGCCTTCAGTCAAATGCAGTGGTTCTCAACTCTGGCTGTGTGTTAGGATCAGCTTAGGAGACTTTTAAAAAATCCTGCCGCCCTGGGGCGCCTGGGTGGCTCAGTCGGTTAAGTATCTGACTTCGGCTCAGGTCATGATCTCACAGTTCATGAGTTTGAGTCCCACATCGGGTGAGCTCGAGCCCTGCTTTGGGTGAGCACAAGCACCGCTTTAGGGCGAGCCCTGCTTGTCTCTCTCTCTCTCTCTCTCTCCCTCTCTCTCTCTGCCCCTTGCGCACTTGCACCCTCTCTCTCAAAAAAAAAAAAAGTACTGCCGCCCAAAACCCACCCCTCAACCCCCCAGAAGTTCTAATATAATGGACCCATATTAGGACTAGGGCATATGTTTTTTCTAGCGGTTGCCCGGGTGATACTAATGCCCAGCCAGGGCTGAGATCATTAGAAGGAAGCCCTGCAGTGCGGTTAGCAGATGGAGAAACTGAGACCCAGAGAAAGGGACAGTGTGTCCAGGGTCACACAGTGAGTCAGTGGCAAGCACGGCAGAGTTGTGGGGGCAGGGAGGCCAGCCAGTGACACTCTCAACACTGCAGCCCTCTGCTCGGTTCCTTCATCCCCACCCCCCACCCCCTGATGGACCCTTCTAGTCTGTCCACAGATCCCCTGGTCCACAGTCTGCAAGGCCCGGCCTATAACCAAATGAGTGGCTAATGTTGTTTGCACGGTGGAGTTACCAAGGAAGCCAAGAGTTAACAATTGAGAGTGCTGCGTGCCTCTCATGGTCTCCATCAGCGGGGCCACGGGTGAATGGAAGAGCACGGGGGGCACCAGCCTTCCACCTGCAGACCCCAGAGGGGCCCTGGGTACAGGGCAGGGGGTGGGGGCAATACTCTGTGTTACCTGGGGATGCCAGAAGCAAGACTTCAGGTTCCACTCAGGAAATAACCAGCCGGCAGGAATCATAAGGCCTGGGCACACCTCGGGCACAGCTCCCACACCAGAGGCAGTCTGTCCCCCATGCCCTCAGCCCACAGAAACTGAGGTGCTTAGGGGGGAGGAGCAGGACTCATGGAAGGCTTCCTGGAAGAGGTGGGTGTAGGGTTGGGCCGTGTTGGTTTAGTAGAGGGAGGGGAAAGCCACCTTCCAAGCAGAGGGACCATTGTGGGGAACCATGGCAGTAAGAAAACATAGGGAGTGTTAGGGGATCTAGCAAATAGCTCGGTTACTTTTATCATGAGGCAAACGACGACGTATCAAACACTTACTGTGAGTTAGGTTGCAAGCCAGAAACTGCCAGTATTCTCTTTAGTCCTCATGGCCACTTTGAGAGTTCCCATTTTAGAGCTACAACAA
The DNA here is from genome assembly GCF_018350155.1 of Leopardus geoffroyi. NCBI lineage: Eukaryota > Metazoa > Chordata > Mammalia > Carnivora > Felidae > Leopardus > Leopardus geoffroyi. Next base: position 60,926,929 of record NC_059342.1, on the reverse strand, counting down.
CCTGCTAACAAAGTGCAGGCTGGAGGGAAATACTATCTGCAAATGAGAACAATTTTACCTCCCTGGTAGGACTGGGTGAGGCTATCATCCCTAAACTACAATGTCAGAGACTGTGAATTTTTTTTTGAATCTTTATGTCTCCAGCCTCCGGCCCGGAGCCTGACACATAATAGTTCCCCCCCCTGCCCCCCATCAATGTTTGTTGAATGAATGAATGAGTGATTAAGAGATTTAGCATAAGCATCCCACAGCACCCAGAGGTCCAAGGCCACCTTGATCATGGGTAAGGCCAGAACCTTATCTTCCACCACCCACACTGAAGTTTTTGAGGGATTCTTAATCATGAAAAAACCTGGGGCCGGCATGCGCTCTGGAAATGTGGGCTCAGTGACCAGTATGAGCTCTGCCCTTTCTGAATCCAGAAGTAGGGGAGCCAAGTTCAGGCCACTTGGTCGCTGCCCAACACATAGCTCTGAGTGTTCACTTCACTTACTGGGGCGAGTCAAGCCCAGCTCATGTTTTGCCATGAGCCTTAAATCCAAGAACATGAGAAGCACCAGTGATCCCCCAAGCGGTACCCCAGGGAGAGATTACGGTGATTATGACTTTCTTGGGAAGCCGAGTATTACTTTGGTGCTAAGGGACAGTACAGTAGAGTGTGTGAACCAGAGGGGTGGGCTGTGTGGCTGGGGCGCAGTGGGGTGCCAGCCACACCACTTCCCGGCTCCTGGTGATCTGTTCCAATCAGTCTGCATATTTCATGAGCTGCCTCCCCACGCCAGATAAATAAATCAGGGCCTCCTCCTCCGAGCGGCGGGAGCTGATTGGGGCTGAGGACTTCAAAAAGCCAGAGCAGGGATGCCGGAGCTCCCAGCAGAGTCTGCTAATGTGACATTTAGGAGCTGTGACCCAGGCAAGCGACAGCCACCTGCACAGTGTGACAGCCCCCAAATGGCAGGGAGACCATTGTGGGGAGAAGGGAGTGACTTTTACAGACCTGTTTTCCACCCCACAGTCAAAGGCACACAGGCGAAGGGTGGCCTATGGGATTCCCTGTTCCGCTTCCTGAATGTTTATAAGGGACCAGCAGCACATCTGCATCTCTTCAACGAAATTCACTCAGAGCCAGAGCCCCAGCCAGCCGGCAGTTCCTGCGGTTACATGTTCGGAATTCCTGTACCCGCGCCACCTTATGGCATTCTTATGCCCAGCATCTGCAGCTCAGGGGACCCGCTTGCCCTACGGTGGGCATGTGGGCACAGCTCTCCGCAGTTATTACACTCAGGAGGCCCACGTGGCCCGTGGCAGCTTGGCACAGAACTGTCACTGCTCAGGGATCCCGTCAAGGCAGCCCCATGAGAACATAGGCGGTGGGAAACGTCCCGGGTTTGAGGCTGGGCTCTACTCTTAGAATGAGGGAGGGGCAGCAAAGCTACAACCTGCTGAGCCTCAGTTTCCTCATCTATTTGGTGGGACTGAAGCCACCAACTCCAGCCATGAGAACTGAGCAAAAAAAGGCACCTAAAGTTCCTGGCACAGATCCAGGCACGTTGTCAGGGCTCGGTGACTCTTCCGTGGGCCACCCTGCCCTGCCCACTCCCCAACCCTGTCAAAGCCAGTTCTGCCCTGGGGGCTTCACTCTACTTCCACACTTCTTGCCTTTGGCCCTTCTTCCCCTGAACCTGCTTCATCTCCGGTCACCAGCACCCCACACACCAAATCTACTGACCCCCTGCCCTAGTTCTAGTCTCTCAGTGACATAGGACATTGTCCCTTTCCTTGGCTCCTGGGATGCCCACTCTCTCCGCCATCCTGCTCCCAGCATCCTGGCCAGTATTTCCCAGTTCCTTGCAGCATCCTTGCTCTACCAAGCCCCTAGGAGGTTGGTGCTCCCCAGGATTCTGCCCTTGGTCCTCTCCTCCCCTTGGCACTGTCCCTAAGGATCTCCTACCTGCCCCCATGCTCCAGCTCCCAGCCTACATGCTGATGGCCCTGACTCGCTCCCTAGCCCAGAACTCTCCCCTGTCTCCAGACCCAAGGACATCGCCACTCTCATGATCCATAAGCACGTCAGGCTTAGCGTGCCCAAACCGGAATGTAGCAACTTCCCCGCTTCTCTGACCCTCTCCTGAGTTCCCCACTCAGGGAATGGCACCTGATCCCCCCAGGCACTTGCTTCACTCCCCTGTTCCCCATATCCCTCACACATTTGATCACACAGTTGTCCAGATTTTACTTGGAAAAAAGAAACCTCTGTCAAATCTGATACCCCCATTCTTCATTCTTCTTGCCACCGCCCTGGGCCAGTTTTCATCATCTCTATTCCTGGAGATGACCAAAACAATGACCTAAACCCACCAACAGAATAGTATCAAGGATGAAGGTAAATTCAAATGAATCACTTGGGTCTGAAAATACACCTGAACAAGTATATATGAAGGAGATTGTGCTCGATATGACCCAGCAGAGCAATGTGGCCTCTGAAAGATACTAATTCCACCTGAGGATGCATTAATAAGAATATAATGTGCACAATAAAGGAGGGGACAGTCCCCTGTACTTGTGTTGACCAGATCATGCCTGAAGAAGTACATTGGTTGGTCTTTGAGTCTACACTCTATCAGACACAGTGACATTGTATGGTGTAGCCTAAGGAGGGACCTGGAGAGGGCAGAATTGGAAATGATATTCTGTAAGGTGAGGTTGGGGTCTGGCACCTGGGAGATGATCTGTCTTTGTCTCCAAGTCTATAGAGCTGTCCTGGAGCAAAAGGAGTAGAAGTGGTTTGTGTGGTCTTAGATGACAGAACCAGATGCCAGAGGAAGGTTATAGAGAGACCCTTCAGCTCAATGACCAGGAAGGACTTGGTAACTAAGTCCAATTATGAGGGGAGTGAGCCCCCATCCATGAGACATACAGCAAAGGGCGGGTAACCAGTGGGTGAGATGGGGTAAGAGGGCTTCTCTTCCACCCCAGATCAGATTGGAGGTTTTGCGATTCTACCTGGAAGAGGCTCTGGGGAAAAGGAAAGCCTGTGAGAATATAGCCAGGGCCCACAGGGGAGCAAGAACTGGGACAGGAGCAGCCAGCCATGGGCACAGGACTCAATCTAACCAACCACTGTCTCTTGCTCCCGCAGACAGCAGGGAGGTGAAGGTGGGAGAGTACAACGCTGTGGCCGACACACTGGAGATAATCAACGACACTATCAGGTTCCAAGGTAAGGCAGGTAGGCTTCTCATAGAAGGGGGCCTGCTCAGTTGCTCCCAGGCCCAGATATTGTCTGAGGGTTGGGGACAAGCTCAGAGTCCTTGACTTCCTAGGGAAGAGGGAACCTCCTTTCCTCTTATCACACATGCTTGCTCACTTAGCATAGTGTCCCCATCACTCACATGGGAGCTGGATTTCCAGCTCCTGAGAGGGGTCACTGGAATTTGCATGGAGAGCTGGCTTTCACTGGGGTATCTACATTTAAACCAGTCCATGGCCAGGAGTAATTCTATTTAAATGTGGCCCAGCTAAATTTAGCTCTGTATCCTTCTTTGAGAAAGCATTTGATTGGGTTAGTAATAAAGCCTGTCCACCTGCTGGTCTTCCTGGAAGACCATTCCCTCTTCTTCTGCTGGAGAACTCTTCCTCAGCTTCTAGAATGAGATCAAAGGACACCTCCTCTGTACAGCCTTCCCTGATTGCCCCCCACCCCTATTAGCTGAGCTAATGGGTCCCTTCTCTTGGCTTTCACAGTGTTTGTCTCTGCCTTTCCCATAGTCACTGTCTTTTGCATGGAAATTTCTAGGTTATTGGACCATGAGCTCCCTGAATGGATTCCACTTGACTTTTAACCCCTAATGCCAGGCAGGGTCTGACACATGTTGAAGGTTCACATTTGATGAAAAAATAAATACATAATTGATCAAGTGAGTGGGTGACTGGGTGGGTGAATAAATGAATGAACAGGTGAGCATATGAGTGAATAAAGTAGTGGGTGAGTGGGTGAATGGATAGATAAAAGGATGAGTGAGTAGATGGATGGATACATGGGTGGATGGGTGGGCTGTGGATGGGCTTAATCATGCTTAATTCCCTCAAGTCCATTCTGTCCTCAACAGCCAAAGCACTCTTGCCATCAGCCGCTATGCTGAAGATTCTCCACCTTTGCTCAGAGCCCTGCATGGTCCCTACTGCTCAGCAAGGGACCTCACTCCATGGTGTCACCTCAAAGCCCCCCTGCAGAGATCCCTTCCCACTTCTCTTCTTTCAGATCTCCCCAGCCAAACTGCTTACAGCTCCTCGAATATGCCAAGATACCACCACGCCTTTGCCCCTGCTGAGCCCTCTGCCCAGAATGCCTTTTCCTAATTGTCTTCCTTGTGGGCAGCCAGCTGTTCATCTTCTGAGGATCAGCTCCCCCTTCTGTAGCCTTTCCAGACTCCATCAGGGAGAACTACACTCTTCTACACTTTCATGCTCAGGCTTCTCCGTGTCTGATGTTATCAACTACCTGGACCCTGTCTTTAGAAGCAGTTTTTCATCATGGTTAGAGCACAGGATTCAGGCAGATCTGGGTTCAAATCCTGCTGGTTTTGCCACTTAGTAGCTATAAAAGTCACTTAACATCTAGAAAACTGTTGCCTCTGTGTAAAATGGGAATAATCTTCTCTACCTGTGAGGCTGTTGGGTGGATCAAATGAGAAAATCTCTGTAAAGTGCTTAGCCCATGGTAAGCATTCAGTAAATACGATTGCTTATTATTGCCTTTTTCTTGTCACATGGCTAGTATAGAAGTTTCTTGAGGACAGGGACTGTTTCTTGGTTATCTCTGAATCGCTGGCACCCAGCACAGGGCCTGACAGGTAGAAAGTGATTATTCATGATGATTGATCATGATTAATGATGGTGAATGAAGGTATAATGGGGGATGAAGGAATAGTAAAGACTAGATGAATAACGAGTGAATGGATTGGGTGAAGAGCAAGAAAGAAAACTCAAGGCTGTTGCTACTAACCCTTCCAGTAAGTTAGTTACCACGTGGCTTCCATAATGTCTTAGTTATGGTGCATAGTTATGCATAGTTATGTGGAGGTGCCGTTTTGGGTGAAAGAAAAGTGGAGTACAGGGGAGGAGAATTGACATTGTTTCTACGTGAGCAGTTGGTGGTCATAATCATCATATAACCACTGCTCCAAACCTCAGCCCCTTTCTCAGGGACCAGAGAGGGATTTGTTCCCAGCCAAGAGCTCATGGGCACCCCCAAGATGGTGCTTGTGTTTGGGAACCAGGAGACACCCGAGCCAGCCTGATGCAGCCAGAGGTTCACTTGGGAGCACGGGGAGGAAAATGGAGAACGGGGGAAGACGCTTTCAGATGTAGAGCTTTCACTTCGGGAAGCAAGAAATGGTGTTGCTTTATCCACCTTGCGTCTGCTCTTGCCCTGACTTTCAGGCCTTGAAAATGTTGCTTTACGTGGAATTGCTTTAAAGCTTTATGTGAACCATGCCAGCAGGTTCCTAGCTGTTTTCGAACCTGGCAACTTCCCTAGACTGCTTAGATGGTTCAAATTCTTTTTATCCACTGAATGTTTCCAAACACTTTTGAACTTGCTAGCGGAGTTTTTTAAACACAGATGTTTGGGGGGGAAATCTCAAACCCTTCTGCCACACCTGCCCACATCCTCTGCTTATCTCCTGGGAGCAGGGGTATAACCAAGGCGGGCACCCATGGCACAGCCATGGTGGGGTCATCATGACCTCTGATGGGTCTCCCTGGGCTCCCCAGTTTCCCCACTGGAGAGAAAAGGCCCAGCATTTCACAATTCCATAGCAGCAACCCAGCTTGAAATAGCAGCTGAGAAAAAAGGGATTTGTAAGAAGTGGGGCAGAGTGAGGAGGATCCCTGCGCCCCTCCTCCCACGCCAGCCTGCCTCTGGACAATTTTGCCAGTGACCACAAAGATGAGTTTTCTCTGAGGCCCTCAGGGCTCCCATAGTTTCCTGGTACCCTCAGAGAATGAGCAGAGACGTCTTTGCAGTGACACAGAGGAATGGAATCCCACAGTTTGGGCCCAGTCCTGGTGCGGCAGGGATGGGGAGGCATGCCAGTAGCTTCTGCCTCCCACAGTTAGTGAGTCTTATGAAAAGGGAAAACCAGAAAGAGCTTTTATAACCTAATGACCTTGGGGCAGGAAACCTGTGGCCAGAGACATAGCTGTCTCCATGGAACTGATAGGCAAGGTGTCTGCCCTGTTGAAGGTGGTCATTATCATGTGTCAGAGCAGAGTCTGTGAGACCCCAAGCCGGATTCGTCACCCCCAGTGGCACCCGGTGGTACCCACTCACAGCATCTGGCCCTGTGCCTTCCAGGCCACTCTTACCTGTGGGGACAAATGAGGGTGGTTTTTCAACAGGGTAATTAGACCAAATCAAATTCTAGTCTTTTAATGGCTATTAAATGCATCACAAATTCCTTATGGATTCTATTTAGAGAAAGAAATAAGTCCTAGTGAAGGCTCCCTGCCGAGTAGCCTGGCCAAGCGCTGGAGCCTTGCCCCCGGTAGACGTGTCCTGCACAGAGGTTGTGCACAGGTGCCAGATGGCAAGAGCGTGCAGGCAGAGAGGTTCTCAAGGACTGACTGCACGCTGGGCTCAGCTGATGTCTGTTCGTGGCCTTCTAGGATCCGAACCACCAAAAGACAAGACCATCATCCTGGAGCAGCTCCGAAAGATCTCCCTACCTCTCTACAGCATTCTCTCTGCCCTCACCATCCTGGGGATGATCATGGCCAGCGCTTTTCTCTTCTTCAACATCAAGAACCGGAATCAGAAGTAAGCCGCTCACACCCTCCTCTTGGATGATGCTTTCTGGATTGACAAAGCTCATGGATAACGTGTAGGGGCATCCTGTGACAGATTCACCAGGGGCACAGAAGAAGTTTCCGGGGCAGTTTTCTAAAGTGGTCATTCAGTCACTGGGAGGTGATTAGATGCTCCATGTGCATGGGCATGTATGTGTGCACGAGCGTGCGCACATGCATATACACAGAGTCAGGGCTGCTGGTTGCACAGGAAGGCTGGGGTAAATAAAATCAAAGGCTGGCTATGCTCCTGTCCAGAAGGAAAACCACAGAAGAGGGAATCCCCCGAAGTCTTTGCTCCACCCCCTCACGTCTTGGGGAAGCATTGCCCGAGGGAATCACTGAGTTCAGTAAGGGACACCACCCGTTAGTACAGCACTTTACAGTCTGAGAAGCTCCTCCCTCCCATCATCCTCACCTGAGCCTGAGATAACTCCCCAGATTACAGGTGAGAGGACAGAAGCCCAGTGACAGAGGGAGGGTTGTTGTCTGAGGCCACATTGCTGTGTGTGGCAGAACCTGTCCCCTGGGTTTCTGGCTTTGATTTCTTTTACTTTTTTTTAATTTTTTTTTCAATGTTTATTCATTTTGGGAGACAGAGACAGAGCATGAGCAGGGGCAGGGCAGAGAGAGAGGAAGACAGAATCTGAAGCAGGCTTCAGGCTCTGAGCTGTCAGCACAGAGCCCACCACGGGGCTCGGACCCACAGGATCATGACCTGAGCCAAAGTTAGATGCTTAACTGACTGAGCCCCCCAGGCGCCCCTTTGATTTCTTTTCCACCACGCGTGCTCTGCACTCTCTGAAGGAGAGCAGCTCACTGTCTGAGTTATTCTGGTCAGTCGTGGGTAGAACAGGCCAGCACCCAAGTGGTGGTGTTTACCAGGCACATCCAGCTTCTGTGGTTTCCATAGCAAATCCCTGTACCCAGCTCTCCGTGTTGTTGGGAAGTCACTGGGCCGGGGCTCAGAGCAGGGATCCCCCGGGGCACAGCCTCAATGCCCTGGAGCCCAGAAGCCACACTGTGTGACGTTCTGGGCTGCCAGGAACAAGCCTGATTCTGCAGAGAACAGGGGGTTTTGTTTTTTGTTTTGTTTTGTTTTTTCCCTCCTTGCTTGCAAAGGAGGAGCTTGAAAGCTCTAGATTTTGTTGTTTTTGGTTTCGATTGGGTCAAATCTATTTCCTAAAGAACGAAAAGATTTTTACCCACCCGTTGTTTTATTTTCTATATCACCAATAACACATATACCACCACAAAAAATGGAAGAAAGTTCCGCCTAACTGATGACCATACGAATTAGCATTTGGCACAAGGCCTGGGCACATAATCAGGTTTCAGTTAATATTAGTTAATATTAAGTAGTTAATATTAGATTCCCTTTCTACAAGTTTCCAAAATACCCATCTTAACAGCAAGCTGCCCCTATCATAAGACTAAACTCCTTTAATTCTTTACCAATTCTTTTGGCCTCCTGTGGAAAATTACTATTACTCTTTCCAGGAGGCTGGCATCTATGTGAATTTTTTGACTGGCTTTGCAGATTAAAAAATCTGAAAGAGATAAAAATAAATGTCACAGTAGTTCCAAGCTCCCCTCACTTTTATCTTCCTAAATGCTGCCTATTTGCTAAGGTCCTTTTCCTCCAGGGAACCTGCCCAACTCCTGGCCTCTCCCTTCCCCCACTTCCTGTGGTACTAAGGAGGAAGGGGTCTTAGCAGTTTGTGGTTTGCAAAAGGACCTCCAGGAATCCAGTCTCGTGTCAGCTTCACACATACATGCCTTGGGCAGTGAGATCTGTGGTCGCGTCTTACCCATGAGGTGACTCCGCAGGCCGAGTATAGGGTGGCCCCACCCAGTGATCCCAGCTCAGAAGCCGTGTGTGATCCATAATTCACACCAGGCTTTTTATCTCTCTCCCACTTTGACACACATTTTTAAAATGTGAAAGCATTAACAGAATGGCAGAGTACAAAAGAAACTGTTGAGGGAACTGACTATGATTCCAATCTGCAAAAGAGTGCCTGGACCATGGGGGCACCTGAAAACCCAGGACATACTGAGTGGATTGTGCAGGGTTAGCCAGGCACTACTCAGGGTGGATTCCAGCCAGCTGATGGTCTAACCCGGGCCTGGCTTACTGGACAGCTGGGAGCCAAAGCAGGATTCCCGAAAGAGGTGAGAGACAAGCATGTAGAGTTTGGGAATATAAAGAATGCCCCCAACCGCAGCCTGGTGAAGATAGGGGTGAGGGTGGGAATGGGGACGCCACTGTCCATTTAAAAAAAATTTTTTTAATGTTTATTGATTTTTGAGAGAGAGAGATTGACAGAGTGTGCGCAGGGGAGTGGCAGAGAGAGAAGGAGACACAGAATCTGAAGCAGGCAGGCTCCAGGCTCCGAGCTGTCAGCACATAGCCCGACACATGGGTTGAACTCACAAACCGGGAGATCATGACCTGAGCCGAAGTTGGGTGCTCAACCGACTGAGCCACCCAGGAGCCCCATCCACTGTCCATTTTTATCACCTGATGACTAGAGGAGGTGTTCCCATCCATGTGTGTGACCCTCTTTGTGCACAAGACTGTGCGAGCTCCAGGCAGCCAAAGTGAATACTCATATACCACCTGGTGACCACACTTCCTGAGCAGCCCTGAACACTCACCTGTAGACCTCCCAGGCCTGGCCCCCTCTGCAAGGGGGAGGGGAGTGTGGCCTTCTCGCCCTCATCTCCCTCCTCCCTTAAGGCTGCTGAACTAGAATGTAGAATTCTCTAGATGCACCCTATCTTCATAGCCCCAGCCTAAAAAAAACCTACAAGCTGCCCCTAGAGAAGTGATAGGTGAACTTGACCGAGGAAAACTTCATGACTAGAATCGGATAGCTTCCGGGGTCCTTTAGTGAGGGCAAAGCGGCCCTTAGTACTGGCACAGGCTTGGGGGGTGGGGGGCGTGGAGGAAGCCTGGGCTTACGTTTCTCTCTCCTTTAGCCTTGGCAGCAATATACACGTAGTAGGCATCCAGGAAGTGTTTGCTGGAGGAATAACCACATTAACGGTTCTGTTAACTGTATTGTCTCTCTTGGCAGGCTGATAAAGATGTCGAGTCCATATATGAACAACCTCATTATCCTCGGAGGGATGCTCTCCTATGCATCGATATTTCTCTTTGGCCTTGATGGATCCTTTGTGTCTGAAAAGACCTTCGAAACACTTTGCACTGTAAGTTATTCTGCGTGTTCCGATGGTACAGGATATAAGGTTTTCTTGGTTTTCCATCCTCAAAAAACACAGATCCAAACCCAGAAATGAATGGAAATACGTGAACAGGCAAAAAACTCATTCAGCCATTTCTGTAGTTCAACAGGGCAGTATGTCGTTGCTTTCAGACTGGAAGGGACATCAGTATTGCCTGCAACATTAGGATCATGGACTTAACAGGCCACTGCTAGAAAACAGCCCCTCGAGGAATGGCTGGGTAGCCTGTAAAAGGGAGGGAGGAAAACCACCAACCAGAAAAGGATCGATACCTGGGGTCAGGGTTAGAGCCACTTATGAAGGAACAGATCTGCCCATCTATCTCAACCATTACAGATATGAAGAGATGTCTGTATGTCTGTCTATGTGCATGACTTTGAGTCATATAGAAAAAGAGCCATTATTTTCTTTTTTTAATTTTTTAAAAATGTTTTATTTATTTTTGAGAGAGAAAGAGAGAGACAGAGTACGAGTTGGGGAGGGACAGAGAGAGGGGGAGACAGAACCTGAAGCAGGCTCCAGGCTCTGAGCTGTCTGCACAGAGTCCGACGCGGGGCTCGAACTTGTGAACCGCAAGATCATGGCCTGAGCCGAAGTCGGACGCTTAACCGACCGAGCCACGCAGGTGCCCCAGAGCCATTATTCTCTATTTAAGCAGTGTTTCTCAATCCCTTTTTCCCCTTATTGCTCCCCTATGAAGCCTCTTTAAACTTTTTTTCTAATTATCTCCTCATGAAAATTTAATACCAAAGATATACTGTATGTTTGTTTATGTACTGTATGTGTATCTATAGTTCATGCATGAAAGAGTAGTATTTTCACATTTAAGAACCAATGGTTGCCCCTTGGGAACTATATCACCCTCACTGAGAATGCATATACTTAAGGAAGCCCAAGACAGGGTAATTTATTTAGTCAATTTTAGAAATCTTATTTTGAAAATTAATTACCGTGTTTTAAATATTCACTGCCTCTTTGTTGTTGTTGGTTGTTTTTTTTTTTTTCCTAAAAGAGTTTACCCGTTAGCAGCTAACAACTGTGTAGAAGTAACTCTCAGTTGAAAATGTCATTGGCTCATTTTGTAAAATGAGAATGAGCAGTTGGGATTTATTTCTGGACTTTGACTACTGTGATCTCTCGAAACTGGGTTAGCCATTTGGGTCTCTGTATTGTCCCAAATGCAATAATTCATCCAATTCCCAGCCTGGAGGACCAGAGCTAGAAGGGATGGCCAAACGATCAATGTTGGCCAGATTAATCGAAAAGCAACTCTTCAGTTTTCTGTTAAGGTGTTAAGAGCAATGTAGGCCCTTTTTTGCACAGCAGTCTCTTTTGGATGGGACTTGCGGCTCTAAGGTCTCGGCATCGTCCACTCCTGCACAGTTCTGGATTGCAAACCGGCAGCAGGTGCGGGATCTCTTCCACATGCTGCAGGCCAGCACCCACACCCTGGACTGTCAGGACTGCATCCTGTGCAGAGACAGCCCCTTCTTCCCAGAAAGACGCTCCTGACATCTTATACCCTCCCTGGTCAGGGGCCAAAGGCTGTTACTGCACAGGTGCTCTCTGGAATTTGACCTGAATCCTACAAACACCAGGTGACACAAGCTTGGGAGCAAAAAAAAAAAAAAAGAAAAAAAAGGGACATCCCCCACACCGGGTTTTTTTTTTCTTTTAATGAAGCCTGACATTCTGTTCTGGGAGTCGCGCTCATTTGTGTGAGGGGAAGGCTGTCCTGGGAAGCCTGGCGAGGCGGTATGAATAAATCATAAAGCGCTTTACAAATCAGCATTAGCTCCGAACACGAGGGCTCGGGAGATGTTAGGCCCCCATTCTCACCATCCCTGAGGATTCATTTATTTGCAGTCAGGGCTGTTTCAGAGGCTCTGCAGAGGGGAGCCCATATTCATGACTGTGGGGAAGAGGCATAGATTAACTACTCTGGACTGAATTGGGTCAGAACAAATGTGTACATGGGTTAGGACTGGGGTCATCTATTTAATAATTCCCAATATCACTCAGGAAGGGGAACTGAAAGCTTGAATTTAGAGCCTAAATACCAGTCCCCAGTGAGTGCAATTCGGGTTGTGCCCCACCTGCTATTCCGGAGGGGTTGTGGCTCTTTATTTCACTTGGTGCCTCGGATTCTGTTCTCTCTGGGCCTGACAGCCTGCCCACCGGTAAACACACAGCGAGCAGGGAGGAGGTAGAATCAGGGCCGTATGGTGCAGTGAGCACAGATCTTGAACAGCCCGGGTGTGAGTCCCACCGCCTACTCTTACTGGCCCCTGGCTGAGGCCAGTGACTTAGCCTCTCTGAGCCTCAATTTCATCATCTGTAAAATGAGAGTAACAAATCCCCCTGCGGGATGGGAGTGTGGGCTAAATGCGATGGTTCCGGTGAGGCGCCTGGAACGAGGGGGACAGGAGGTAGGCAGCTTTCTCCCCGTCACCGTTACCATTTCCCGGTATCCTGCTCTGAGTTCTGCGGGAAGTTTTTATAGGACAAGCGACAAGGTAGAACATGAAGCCGCTTCAGGTGGGGAGTAGTTGAAGTCACAGTTCGGTCAGTCCTGCTGCTGTATGAATGCCACCCTTTTGTCTTTCCGTTTTCAAGATGGGAACTGAACACAATGATAAACCATGAACACCACCTCAGGAAGAAACCTATGACAGTCATGAGATTCTGCCTCTCTGGGGGCTGTGCCTCTGCTCAGAAGGGCCATTATGGGAGGGAGGGAGGTGGCTACACGTGTGAGCATGTACTCCCTGCATGTGCGTGCGGACACACACACACACACACCCACACACACACACACAACTACTGCTAGGGAAACAGCTACACTTAGTTCCCATCCCCCGCTCCCTCTGACCCTTTCGGGAATCTTCCCAGCCTGGTTTCAGCAAGTCTTGCAAACAGCTCCAGCTACACTGTGCAGTCTCCCTGGACACTGTGTGGGTAGTGGAATCACCATAGCAACGTGGCCCCTGTGGGCAGGGAGCTGCCTATGAGGACAGTGCTGGGCCTGGGCCAGAGCCCCGGTGCCAGGGGGGGGTGGGAGGGCCGACTCCAAACTTAACTCGCTGACCTGGCTTGGGAATCCCAGCCCCTGGCAACCCAGAGAGGGAGCAAGGTGGGTGGGGAAGAGAAACGGTATTTTTCTTCCTGTGGAATCCTAGGCAGAAACTCCACATGAGCGTGGAGGGGTGAGAAGGGGTGAGAAGGGGCTCTGCAGTGAGGATGAGGCCCAGGCGGGCTTAGATGCAATAAAGGTCTCAACAGTTTCTGGGGCTTTCAAGCATTGCCAGCAATGCCATGTTAGCCCCCCCCCCCCAGGCCTGAGCCCTCACGAAACTCAGTACTATCCTCTGTGATTCACCAGGCCCAGCTTGCGGCCACCTGCAGACATCCCTTCATATCCCCTCAACCTCCTGACGGGGTGAGGTTCATTGTCTCTGCCTAACCAGACAGAAAACCGAAAGTCTGCTGTACCTGGCTAGGTGGTAGGACTGAAGTTTGGAACTAGCTTTGTTGGACTACAGAGATGTCTGAGGCATTTTGTTCTTTTTAAGAAATATATATATATATATATTTATATATAAAATATATATTTTAATTATATATTTATATATAAATTTATATATTTATTTCTTTAATATGAATATATATTTATTTATATACTTATACATATTATATATATACATATATAAAAGAAAAAATATATATCTTTTTAAGAAATATATATATATATATATATATATATATATATATATATATATATTTGTTGCTAGCTGTTTCATACCAGAGAAGCAGGTCCACCAAATTCTTAGGGATGTGGTCAACATTTATCCCAACCCAAAATTTGTCCATTCAGATTTTTAAACCTTGGGATATCCTTCACATACCATAAAATTTACCCTGTTAAGGTGTACAATTCAGTGTTTTTTGTAGATCTATTCATTCACTTTTGATACATCCCCAAGTATTTCAGAGTACCTAGCATATAGGAGAATTACAGACTGCTTGTGTTCAAATCCCAGCTACACCATTTCCCAGCTGTGAGACCTTAAGTTACTTAATATCTCTGAACTTTAGTTTACTCCTCCTCCGTATAATGGGCATAATAATAGGGTTGTGAGGATTAGATGGCATAGTGTCTACAAAGCATTTAGTGCCTGCCTCACAATGGGATTCAATATATGTTAGCCGTTTTCATTAAGAATGAGTGAGTGAGTGAGTGGGGGACGCCTGGGTGGCTCAGTCGGTTAAGTGCCTGACTTTGGATCTCACAGTTTGTGAGTTCGAGCCCCGCATTGGGCTGTGTGCAGACAGCTCAGAGCCTGGAACCTGTTTCAAATTCTATGTCTCCCTCTCTCTCTCTGCCCTCCCTCCCTTGCTCAAGCTCTCTCTCAAAAATAAATAAACATTAAAAAAAAATTTTTTTTTAAAGAATGAGTCAGTAAGTGAATGATGGGAGTATGTCCGGATAATTGTGTTCCCCCACGGACATGGCTAAGAGAGACACTGATAAAGCTGAGTGAACTTGGGTTGAGAAGAGGCTGGAAAACTGGTGTTGGTGCTGGTCAGTTGGATGTAGGTTACGTCCGTGACAACTTCTGGCCTTATGTGACCTCGCTTTGCTAAAACTGGAGCGGGGACAGACTTGCCACCTAAGTCAAAACCAAGCTGCTGCACTTCTGACACCCTGAGTGCTGGAAGGGGCCTCGGGCGGCGCAGGCTGGGAAGAACAAAGAATGGGTAAGGAAGGTAAGAATGACGCAGGTGGGGACTCAGGGCTCTCCGACATGAGTCCCTGAGTCCCCAGACGTTGGAATGTGACACGAGAGCTAGGGGAAGCTGGTTCAGCCCAGGGCCACTCTCGTGGCAGCTCAGAGGAGCATGACTTAGCTGTAGATCTCCCTCCACTTGCTGACAATCCTGATTCCTTTTTTTTCCAACTTTTTATTAAAGTATACATACACATACACACACACACACACACACACACACACACAAGTGTGTAGCTCAATGAATTTTCACAAACCACACTCAGCTGTGCATCCAGCATCCTGATCAAGAAACAGACCATCTCTAGCATCCTCTTCCAGTCCATACCCCCCTCAAGGGTAACCACCAGCCTGTCTTCTACCTGCACAGATAATGTGCATGAATCACCTGGGGATCTCGGTGAATGCAGATTCTGGCTCAGTAGGTCTGGGGTGCACCTGAAATGCCCCATAGCTAACAAACTCCCAGGCCACACCTCGAGTACAAAGGTTAAGTTTAGAACCCTGCTTTATTTTTTTTGTTTGTCTCTAGGTGTGAAGAGAAATGGAAACACCAGAAACCTTGTCCCTTGAGCATCAGTTAGGGGAGAAAAGGGGTTCCCCCCGCCGCTGCTGGAATCCCTGGAAGCAGAGCAGCCCCATCACGGGGAGGCAGGGTTGGATTCTGGGTCCTGAAACGTGCTCTTAGCCGTCCACACCCTGCTCATGAGAGGTGTATGAATGATCTCAGGATGGGCAGCAGCTGGGAAGGGTTGAGGTGGTTGGGCCCAGGCACTGGATTCAGGGATCATCTTCTAGCCCTCCTGGGATACTAGGATTTTCTGACTCTGACTCAAAAGACAAAGGCTACCTAGGAACATCCACCTGGCCTCCCAGTAAATTCAAGTCTAGGAAGAATGAGTGATGTTTTCAGTGAAGATGCCATAAATGTCAGTGATAGGTTTTGCTTGAGGATTTTTTTTTTGTTTATTTATTTATTTATTTTGAGAGGAGAGAGGGTGTGAGCAGGGGGAGGGGCAGAGAGAGGGAGAGAGAGAATCTGAAGCTGGCTCCCAATGCAGGGCTCAATCTCACGAACCCGTAAGGTTATGACCTGAGCTGAAATGAAGAGTCATTTAACCAACTCAGCCACCCAGGTGCCCTGAGGATTTCTTTCTGAAGCATTTGAGAGATAACCCGGTGTAATAATGTGGTTGGGGGCTGTTTCAGCCTGTGATCCTGTGCTTTTGTGTCTGGCCATGGTAGCATGCTTTGTGATTTCAGAAGGTGGCCGGACAGCTGGGCCAGGGGATGCCCAGAGTGTCTGATGGCGGCCTTGCCTGGCAGGTTCAGGTCGGCAGAGAGAGGCAGCCACAGGGACTGGAGCTGAGCTGACAATGCCTTTTGGAGCCACCCGGAGTCTTGGAGAGGCTGCAGCTCCCCTCTTAGAGCAGTGACCTCCCCACCCAGCTGCTCTGTCCTGGGCCATCCAAGGCCTTCAGTTGTGAAGGGCTCCCTCTGGCTTCACGAAGGTGGCTAAGAAGGGCATCAGAGGCTCCCCAGACTCTCCAGCAAATGATGGGCAGTTGCTGTGCTCCTATCCCACACACCTTGTCCTATAAGTCACTCGTTTACATGATAACATTTCCCAGGCACCTACTTGTGCCAGGGCCTGCAGGCACAGGGCTGGCTGCCTAAACCACTGCCCTTAGGGAGCTGGCAGCATAGACGGGAAGATGTAGGTAAACAAACAACTACCATTCAGGATGTTGTATGCCCTGATGGAGACAGGCCTACAGGAGGGAGTGAGGTCCAAAAGTGAAGAGACAAACCAGGGAAGTCTTTAGATAGGGGACCCCTCAGAATTTTTGGAAGTCCTAAAGGATGCCTCTTACTTGCCTACAAATTTCATAGCAGCTGCAATCACTATGGTGCGTCCACTCTCCCTTCCTGTCTTGGCCCAGCATCTATTCATTTGCATCCTCAGCCCCTAGAGATGCAGGAGGGGCCCCACCCGGCACACACCCACACCCCATGCTGCCACCACCCATCTTGAAAACATCACACATCCAGAAAATACACCAACTTCTGGCAGCCGAGGCACCTGCTGGGGTCCTGGAGGGAAGGGGAAGGAAGGCCTCTTCCCTCACTCTGTGCTCTGTTGCCTGAGCCAGGGCCTCCAAATGCAGCTGTACATTCTGTGCACTCTAGAAGGGTGTTGGCATCAGGGGCAATGGGAGCTGGATTTCATCCTGTGATCTGCTCACTTCTCTAGCTGGGAGGGCCTTCAGGAGGGAGTTCTTTCAAACAGGGCCCCGAGCAGGTGCCTCTCAGAAATTCCTCCTCCCAAAAGGGAGTCCTTTCTCTGATTTGCCCCAGGGCTCCTAAGATGCCTCCGCTGGCCCCAGAGTACCCCATTTGCGCCCACCATCTCCCATGGCCCCCAGAATCATACCCCCCTCCCAAAGGCTTTGCTGTATTCCAAACCCCAGAGGGCAATTCCTATTCCAATCTTGCTCACAGGACCCTGGGCAAGACAGGGGCTTCTGGAATAATTTTTGGAGCATGCTCCTCAGAGGCTTATTGCCTCAGGACACACACCAAATCTCTCCACCACCCCTTGCCCCAGGAAGATGTCCATAACGGAGGCTTGGGTCTTGCTTTTGGACAGTCTGGGTCTTCTCTCCCTGCCATCTCACTATTGGTTGCCTGGGTTAACGATCAGAATGAAACAAAGGGCCCTTTTTTGGAATGTTTCTGGACAACAGGAAGGCGGCTTGCCCCTCAGCGTCCAACCAGCCACACCAGAGCTCCTCCTCTATGTGACTTCCTGGCCCGGAGCTCACATGCCTCTGTAGTGACAGGAGGCCCAGAGCACGGCAGCCCCAGTGCTGTGTCAGAACAGACCTGCAAGAGAGGCTGTGTGTCCGTTTGCACGCTGGTTCCCCCAAAGAGCGACGAAAGCCCTTCCTCTGCCGGGTGGGCCTTCCCGAAATCAATTGAACAAGCA
Organism: Leopardus geoffroyi; assembly: GCF_018350155.1. Classification (NCBI taxonomy): domain Eukaryota; kingdom Metazoa; phylum Chordata; class Mammalia; order Carnivora; family Felidae; genus Leopardus; species Leopardus geoffroyi. The sequence continues at coordinate 60,909,052 of NC_059342.1, read as the reverse complement.
GCTGAGCAGAATTGTTCTGGGCATAGATTTTTCTTTCCATTTGGAGATGTGGCTGATTGTTTTTTCCCTTTTTCATAGTCAAGACTGATACGGGTATCACCTGCCTCAAGTTTTCCCTGCCTCATGGACGTCTGTGTTCAAGGCAGTGTGCAGGGGAGTGGGTGGAGGGCGGGGGGTACTTTATGGCTGAGGGAAGAAAAGAAAGACCTTAATGGCAGAAAAGTAAATATGTTTAAGGCTTTGGGAGAAAAAGTGAAGTAGCTATTTGTCTTGTGTGGATGAATCAGTAGAGACTTGTATTAGAAGTGACATATTGGAAACAGAACCCTTAGAGCCCCTCAGAACCTTCTGGTTTATTTGGCATCATAGAGACACACAGAAGGGAGATACTTGGGCATCATCAAGTAAGGGCAGGAAATGCCTCAGTGCAGGAGATGACCCTACAGTGTTCTGGCTGGGGGTCTGCCAAGTTCTACTTGAATATGTGGAATGATGGGGGATCTCACTAACTCACAGAATATTTGGGGTAGAAGGGACCACGGATGCCATGAACTCAGCCTTTTTTGCCTTCAAATGCTCCAGTTCCCTCTCTGGTCTTCCTTTTGTGTGCTTGGCTCAGGCACATTTCTGGTGACAAAGAGCTCATTACCTCCTAAGCTGGCGCATCCAGCCTGATCACCTGCACCCCACCCAGCTCTAGCTCCAGAGATTTAAAGGTGAGCATTGTAGGCCCTCTCCCCCAGTAGCACTATCCTGTGGGAGAGGCAGACAGATAATCAGATAGACCGCATTTCAGTGTGACCAGCCCAGTAGAAACGTGTGTGAGGGCGCCAGTCTCAAAGAGGAGGCAGCTGTGATCTCCCTGCAAGGTCTGGAAGAACTTCTCAGAGAAGGTGGCTCATGAGTTTGGATTTCGGAGGACAGAAAATAAGAATTTGTGAAGGAGATCAGAGAGAGGAATGGCATTCTGAATAGAGGACGTAGCTGGTGCAGGAGACAGAGCAGTTTCGGGGTGGGGGGAGGAATGTTCAAGTAGTGAGGAATTACTTGCATGCAGAGCGCCCCGTGGGGGGTGGCAGGAAAGGTGTGGGGTGGTGGGGTCACACCCTGCTAAGACCTGACCTTCAGTGGGGTGGCAAGGGTTTAAACCTAGGAGACTTGCTTAGATTTGCGTTGGAGAACAGTGCTGCGGGCCGGGGGCGGGGAGGGTGCAGGGTTGGATGGATGGGCAAGAGGCAAGGAGGGTAGAAATTCTGGGTGGAAAGTGAGACAGAAGCTGGGCTTAGCGTTTGAATAGGAGAGTGAAGGTGGAGAGGATTCCCCAGGGGCACTTCGGGGTCCCTAACTGGGTGACAGTGGATAGTGTGGATAGTGGCACCACTCCCGGAGTTGGAAGGAAATGGAACCGATGGACTCAGCTTTGGCTGTGCAGTGTGAAGTTTTATGCACAGCTAGGTGTCACCTAAGTCTCCGGTGACAGTGGCCTCTGCAGGTCTGGAGCTCAGAAACTGGGGAAGACACAAGAGACGTGTCAGCACAGAAAAAGTGGTTGAAGCCTGAGAGTGGAGACACTAACCCAGGGAGAACGCTTAGAGGCAAGGAGGGTCCAGGTCTGAACCCAAGGCTCCATTTGCCTCTTAAAGAGATGGTGGAGGAATGGAGAGAGAAATCACATCCCTTTTGCAGAGGCCTCTCCCAGCCTGGGAAGGGCAGCTCTGATGGTGGGGGTCCCACTGTCTTGCTTTCAGACTCTTTCTTCCAGTGTTATTTCATCATGGTCTGAAGAGCTGTCTTTAAATCAGATATGAACACCACAGTGTGCAAGGTGACCCACTGGGATTGTCTTGCAGAAGAGTACAGCTTTTATTTATCTTTGTTTTTTTATATAGAAAAATACGAAAGAAATTCAGCCTTCCTAAGGTTTAACACTTGGACTGGCCCTGGAGTCCCGGGGCGGCAGGTGTGTCCGAGAATCTGATGCAGGAACTCTCCAGAGAACAGCGTGGTTGATCAATCCATTATGCGAGACAGCAATGGGCCATTGTGCCAAGGGTCCCCAGGACAACCCCCAGTTCAGTGATTCACTAGAAGGAGTCAGCATATGGTTGTACTCACAGCAGTGATTTATTACAGAGAAAGAATATAGAGCAGAATCAGCAAAAGGTAAAGACACATGGGGCAAAGTCCGAGGGAAACCAGGTGTAAGCTTCCAGGATCCTCTCCCAGTGGATCACACGGGACACGCTTAATTCCCAAGCAACGGATGGTGGCGACACATGTGAAAAGCCATCTCCCGGAGAGGCTGACTAGAGACTGTTCCTGGAATTTTTAGTGGGCACCGGCTTAGCACATACCAAAATTCCAGGCTCCTGGAAGGAAAGCAGGTGTGCAGGAAACCACAGTGTGTGCACAAACAGCTCAGGCAGAGTCACCTCTTATCATTGAGGGGATGGTGGGAACCGTCCCCACATCCAAGGTCCCAGACAGGCCAGTGGAGAGCCGACCTTGCCACCAGGACTTTCTAAGGACGGTCTCAGGCCTGTTCTGTTAACCCTTTCCTGCCCAGGCCCCCTCAGCCATTCTTCACTTCCCACTTATGGCAACATGTTGCCATTTTCAGATGCCAGGTTAGACTCATATTATCAGGTTTTAACTAAATTGTATTATTGGGTCTTAATGAACTGAGTCTTCCAAAACAGACAAATCACCCCAAAACGATTACTTCAGAGAACCCATAAGTCAAAGCAACTATAATAATGCAAAGCACGTTGGAGTGACACTTCTACCCAAAATAAGAGATCTTTGTCAGCCACATAAAAATCAAATGATATGATTTCATCTCCTACCATCCTTTGGTAAATTTCCACACTGCATTTATGTTCATGTTTCAGATTGTTTTTCTGATAGGAGAACATGGTTGAAACACTTTTAGGCCATTGGTTTTAATGGTCCTGCCAACCCATCAGTATGAAAAGTGTGTAAAGATCTCCCAGGAGAGTGTTCTTGGGCTGGCAGCTACCCCTAGATGTGTCCTGTCCCTTTGACAGCTGACTTCTGGGTTTGGATGAGCCAGCTTTGAGTCAGGAAAGGCAGGAGGAGCATGACATGGGGGAAAGAGGGCTGGGCAGGGGCAAGGCACCGGGTTCCAGGCTCAGCTCTGCAACTGTATGGAGTGGTTGAAAGAAATATTTTTTTAATGTTTATTTTTGAGGGGGGAGAGGGACAGAAAGCGAGAGAGACACAGAATCCGAAACGGGCTCCAGGCTCTGAGCTGTCAGCACAGAGCCTGACGCGGGCCTCCAACCCATGAACTGTGAGATCATGACCTATACTGAAGTCGGATGCTCAACCCACCAAGCCACCCAGGCATCCCAGTTGAGAGAAATATCTTAAATGCCCTGAGTGTCTGAGTTTATTCATCTGCAAAGTTGTTTTCCCAACTCAACTGGTGGCTCAAAAAAAACACTCTGTTTTGTTGTTGTTGTTTTACTTGTTGTTTTTATCAGTATATACTTAGCCTCTGACCTAATAATCCTTATTGAATGAACGGATGAATGAGTGAATGAATGAGTGAATGAATGAATGATCTGTAAGGTCCTATGCGACTCTGACAGACCAGGATTTGTGATCTGGTCATTGATTAAGCTCAGGGTGAAATTCCCAGTAATTGAGAATTATTCCTCCCATACCCATTCTGTTTACTTTTCTTGCCTCGTTGTATTGTAATATGCATAATAATGTGACCCTCCTGTGCCTTCTCTAAAGTACTGTTATTCATTCTTGCCTATCTGATTTGTCCTTGTTTTTGAAATTAAAAAAAAAAAAGTGAATTCCTTCCCTATCCTATTGTCAGCATCCACACCTCACACGACCGTGTTTTAGAACAGTTGCTGCGATGCTCCTGTCCTTCCTTAGGGGGCCGGCTCTGCCATCCACCCAGTCACGTCCTACTTTTACAAGTAAAATGGAAGGGTGCCTGAGTGACTCAGTCGGTCAGGCATCCGATTCTTGATTTCAGCTCAGGTCATGATCTCACGGTTCATGAGATCGAGCTCCATGTCAGGCTCTGTGCTGAGAGCATGGAGCCTACTTGGGATTCTCTCTCTCTGCCCCTCCCCTACTCATATTCTCATTCTCTCTCTCTCTCTCTCTCTCTCAATAAATAAATAAACTTAAAAAAAAAAAAACAAATAAAATGGGAAGGGGAAATGTTCTTTCTCTGTAAAACTGGAGTCTGGAGAGCCAAGTTGCTAGAAAGGCAGAGTAGAGGTACTCCATGAAGGAACTCATCTGGGAGTGTTTCTGGGAACTTCTTACCTGTGCTGATGGCGCTCCTGGGCTGGAAGGGCCTATAGCAGCCGGGCACACCTGCTGTGTCTGATTCCTCTGCACACCGAGGGTCTGGCCTGTCCGCTCCAGCCTGGCTGTCTCCCTCTGAGTCCTACTAACATTCACCTTCCTGCTGTGTTCAGCTGAGGCCAGTGGGGATCTTTCAGAGGGAACTCAGTTCAGCAGTGCTGAGGGAAAGCAGAAGAAAGACCAAAGCCTAGAACTGGAGCTCACAGAACACACAGCTTTCTCGCCCCAATGAGCAGGAAGCCCTAGAACTTGGTGGTGCGTGGCCTGGAGCTGGGCCAGTGTCCTAGGTTTTGGAGGGTGTCCAGACCAGCCGGTGAGCGTGGAGTCTGGAGACACTGGGGTCTGGCCGTGACGGCAGTGCAGGCAGGGAACAGGCACCCAGGAGGCCCCCACAACCTAACAGATGGTGGCTGGCCATCCCAGCCTGCAGGGCTCCAGGCTATAGGCAGCAGTCAGGGCTGACAGTTCCTGTCACTCACCAGCCAGGGCTGGGGATCAGGAGACATTTAGTCCTGCAGAACAGGTGAGAACCAGATAGGGCCTTAGTCCCAAGGTCCAAGTATGGCCACTGGGGCCAGGCTGGCCTGATGCTGAGTATCCAGACGCTGGGGTCCACAGTGAAGTAGGAACCACATAGTCTGACGGTGGCAGACGGGGCTGGTTGGTAGGACCCAGGCGGCATTCGCTCCTCTCTTTCTCCAAAGGCCCAAGGAGACAGGCCCATAGCAGGTCCTTCTCTAGCCTTCCTCCGTAACTGAACAGCTCCTGCTGTGGCCTGGAGGTGGCCTGGGTATGGCTACCCTGGATCCAGCTCTGGCTGAGTCCTCCCCTGCTCCACCAGAGTGGTGGATTTGCTGAATGCTGGAGAAGGGCCACAGCAGGATGCTTCTCCTGCCCAGTCTCAGCCCCTGTGGCTCAGTGTCCTCCCCTACCCTCCGCCTACATCCCGGGAGCTGGGAGTCCTGTAGAAGAGGTTCCCAGAGCCATCTGGTCTCCTATAGACTCAGGTGAGGAGTCAAGAAATCAGCCATTTGCTCACCTCTGCAGGTCTGTCTCCTCACATAGAGGGCTCGCAGGAAGGAAAGGAGGGAGGGAAGACAAGAAGGCTGATCTGTCGCCCCTCGGTGGTCCCTTGGTGGTCCTGGGAGCCTCTGTGCCTCTGTCTGCCACTCTGGACTATGGGCCCATGGAAGGCAGAATTTGAATCTCACAGTCCCCTGTGCCCAGGGCTCTGGGTCTGGCATGTGGCTGATGGAACTAAATGTCTATCAAATTGAGATGTGATTGAAGGAGTCTTGATGGTTAGTGAAAGGCCGCATTATGTAGAATAGAGTGTCTGAGTGTCTATTACCTAGAATCCCTCTGTTGGGATGCTCTAATAGATGGTGAAGTCGGTCCACCTAGGAGATGTTAATGTCTCTGTTTTCTCATGGCCTCTAGGTCAGGACCTGGATTCTCACCGTGGGCTACACAACGGCCTTTGGGGCAATGTTTGCAAAGACATGGAGGGTCCACGCCATCTTCAAAAATGTGAAAATGAAGAAGAAGGTAATCACTCCTGTTTCAGGATGTTTGCAGTGTTCACTTAGCGTTTATTTAGCAAATATTATTAGGCACCTACGGTGTACCTAGCACTGGGCTATTTGCTGGGGATTCAAGCTAAACACGATGTCCACCCCTGACACCTTCAGCCTTGTAGGGCAACAAAGCATTTACAACACATGATGATAAGGGCTGGCTGGGAAGGTATAGGGGCAACAGGGGTATGAGCACTCAGACAAGGCTTCATGCAAGAAGTGACACTGATGTGGAGACCTGGACGTGGAGTGGGGGTTAGTTGGGCAGAGGCCCATCAAGGGAACCGTGTGCGCGGAGGCCTGGGTTGGGGATCACGGAGGCGGGTGTGTTCACAGAGCTGGCAGAGGCTCATTATGGCCAGGGCATGGTGTTTACAGGGACAGGCTGCCAGAGGAGCCACGGTAAAGAATCTGAACTTGAACTTCCGGGCAATGAGAAGCCCTTGAAAGAGGGGAGTGAAACAGGACACAGACCAAATTTAATGTTTCTATTTTCAAAGAGGCCCTTAGAGGACAGGAGCCCTGCCTTCGTGTGGGTGGAAAGTATTTGCCATCCACGTGGCTGAGTCTAACCAGCATGCTGGCTCAGCTTGGCTCTTCGGTGGAACTCCTGGAGAAATTTTCTCCATCACTGTCGTTTTAACTTAACCAGTGGTACTGTCCTTCCCTTGCTCCTAGATAAAAATTCGGGCAAGTCTCATGACTTTGAAGGCCCTCTGGTCAGCAGCTAATATATGGAGTCCATCGTAATATTCAGAACTTCAAACTGCATTCGAGGCACAGCCTCTGCCTCCACCAGCTCAGGCCTGCAGCAGGCCAGCCGCCTGCCCTGGGAGAAGGGGTGTGGCGGGCAGCTTCTCTCCTTTGCCAGCCTGAGCTTTTTCCCTGACGTCCTATCCCCAAGGCTTCTGAACCCTCCGGAGCTGGAGCTTGGAGTGGGGGAAGGGTGGAAGGTTCATTGCCAGGAGCTGCCCTTGGGGTTACTGGGCCTGGAAGAGGTTAAGCAGGTGCTTTAGACTGTCGTAGGGTGTGTCTGTGGGCTTTTCAAAGCCCCCACCCCCCACCCCCACCCCGGGACTGGGACTTTCCTTCCTATGGTGCCCATGACATGGGCGAAATACTCCCCCAGGTGGCCATGTGAGGCTTCTTCCCTAGGCATGTGAAGGCTTCTGCACTCAGGGGCTCACCTTGCCCCTCTAGCAGGTCTTGAACAGGGCCAGCTCTCCCTCCTCCCTGGCCCACATCTGGTGCCCAGGAAAGCACACACGCATCCTTCGCTCATCCAAACTCGAGGAGTGCTGGCTGACCGCACTGCACGGATGTCCCCTTGTCCCACCCCCTGAGCACCTGGCCAACTGGTCACCTCAGGTTCCTCAGGTGTCTCAGGCTCCCCTGAGCTGCAGGGAGCCCATCAGTCAAGCCGTCTCAGCGTTCTCCTTAAAGCCTCCCTCTTCATGTGAGGTCAAGGAGGAAACATAACCATCCTCTCACTGTGGGGAGAGATCTCATAGCATCATGACACCTCTTTCCAAAAAGCCTCTTCTTGATTCAACCCCACCCCACCCCACCCCACCCCAGCACACACACACACACACACACACACACACACACACACACTTTTTAAACCCCTGACGTGGGTATAACCTGTTTACAGACCTCTCCTCTGCAGATCCTGCATTGTGCCCGTATCCCATTTGACAAAGGGCGCTGTTGTTCTGAGTCTTCACTCCAAACTTGCATTTGTCATTCGGTTGCCTGGTTATGAGCCCTGGCACCTGCAGCAGGCAACAAGGCACTGGGGCCAACAGACAAAGCAGGAAAGCAGCCTCTCTTCCCTTCTGTTCCCACCACCGACCTGCTATGGGTCTCTCAGCAAATGTCTTCATCTTTCTGGGCCTCCGTTTCCTTATCTGAAAAATGGGGCCATATCGAAATGGTCCTGTCTCCTGAGCTGTGATTCTGCCTGGTACCCAGTGGCCCCATTCATCCATCAGCCCCTCCACCTGCCAGGGCTGCTTGAGGAGCTGCTGTCCAGATGAGGGAGGACTGTCCTCTCTCCTCTACCCCCTGCGCCATACCTGGACCACCTAGGGAAACTGCAGGCTACATTTAGAGGGAAGAAAGAATCTGTCCCTGCCACCCACTGCCGATGTTCACTGGAAGGGCCCTCCCTCATGGGCCTCTGCAGTATTTGTGACAACTCCTTTCCATCTATAAAATGAGAATCCTGGCCACCCAGTCCTTCTCAGACCTAACTACACATTTCAATCAAATGGGAGCTTTAAACTCCAAGAAGCGACACAGCCCAGGCCAATGAAACCACCTCACTGTGGCTGGAACTGAGCATCAGGAGTTTTTAGACTCTCCCAGGTGATACTGATATACAGCCAGGGTAGAAGATCTCTGATCTGCCGGGGCCACTCAGAGTGTGGGCTGGACCAGCAGCAGAGACATCACCTGGGAGTTTGTTAGAAATGCAGATTCTTAGGGAGCCTGGGTGGCTCAGTAGGTTGAGCGTCTGACTTCGGCTCAGGTCATGATCTCGTAGTTCAAGGGTTCAGGCCCCTCATCAGGCTCTGTGCTGACCGCTCAGAGCCTGGAGCCTGCTTCAGATTCTGTCTCCCTCTGCCTCTGCCCCTCCCCCACTGGTTCCCCACCCCACTTCTGTCTCTCATAAATAAACATGGAAGGAAGGAAGAAGAAAGAAAGAAAGGAAGAAAGAAAGAAATGTAGATTCTTAAGCCCCACTCCAGCCCTAAGAATTAGGATCCTGGGGTGGAGGCCAGCCCTCCTAGCCATGCTGATGCAATCAAAGTTTGAAAAGGCTCCAAGTGACCAAGTGACTTCTGGGGCCCCTCCTGCGCTGTGGCTGTGGTTAGAGACGCTCTGCCATTTACGACAACTCCATCCTGGTTTTGAAGAATCACAATGTTGATTCCTTTGTGTCAATATATGATTCATCCATATTGTCATCTGTAATCAAGAACCAGCCTTTATTTTCCATTACTCATGTGATCGCTGAGCAAGAACACTCCAATTGTCTGGCAACAATTGACAAAACACGTCAGGGAAGGCTTCAGAGTTTAGTTGTCTGAAAGCTACACGGAGGGCGGAGCTGGGATGTAGCCACACCTTGCTGCACGCGCTGCCGGAGCCGGGAGACTCGCTGGCTGGGCGGCTGGGCAAACAGAACGCAGGCTGCTGGGGGGCCAGGCACCCCAGGAAGGGGCTTATCCGACATACCGCCGAAGGCTTTGTGTACAAGGTTTGGTCACCCGTTTTGTCTAGTACAAAAATGACTAAAGCCAGATGAGCACGCTGTTCCAGGGTGAGAAACTTTTTCCTCTAGTTTTGCTTTCTAGGCATTTTCCAGAACAGGTTTGCAGTGCTGCCCCCAAGCATCCCTTATCAACAAATAAGAGGAGGTAGAAGAGAAAGCTATGCCTTATATGGATTAAAAGCTCAAGTTCGGCAACCAGATGGTCTTAAAAGGGTTGTGGCAATTACAGGTCAAAACTAGGATTGGATTCTCCATGATTCCGACCTTTTATATAGCCAAGGTTGGTTTTTATTGTTGTTGTTTTATTAGGTTTTTTTTTTTTTTCAGTTTAGACTTATTTGTAAGATGGACCCTTTAACTTTTTTACCGACACGTATACTAGATTTACAGAAGTTTGTAAGTGCAATATACACTTTTCTGCATAGTCTTTTTGTCCTTTTCTTCCCTCCCTGGCTCCCGCCTCCTCTCCCTGCATCCACAGTGGCATGCCCTCCCAGACACACAAGCATAAACTTCACCGCATATGGCCACATTTTTTAAAGACGCTAAAGGAAAAGGAGCTTATTAAAGGATATACTGGCATGCAGTGACTTATTGCTTCCAAATCTGATATTTTTATAGCATGTTCTAGTTTTTTCTAAAACTCAATCATACAATCTTGAATTGGGAGACTTAGTGCAGTTTTTATTCTGCCTCTTACTAGGACCAAATTGAAACATTGAGACAAGAGCAGTAGGTCAGAGATGAGATGTTTTGTTCCGGAGGCAGATTTTTTTTTTTTTTTTTTTTAAGACAAAGAAAGTTCACGGGGCGCCTGGGTGGCTCAGTCGGTTAAGCGTCCGACTTCAGCTCAGGTCACAATCTCGCGGTCTGTGGGTTCGAGCCCCGCGTCGGGCTCTGTGCTGACCGCTCAGAGCCTGGAGCCTGCTTCCGATTCTGTGTCTCCCTGTCTCTCTGCCCCTCCCCCGTTCATGCTCTGTCTCTCTCTGTCCCAAAAATAAATAAACGTAAAAAAAAAAAAAAAAAAACTTAAAAAAAAAAAAAGACAAAGAAAGTTCACTACAGAGGCGCCTAGCTGGCTCAGTCAGTGGAGCATGAGGCTCTTAATCTCGGGGTTGTAAGTTCGAGCCCCACGATGGGTAAGTACTTAAAAAACCTTTCTTTTTAATTAAAAAAAAAAGGAAGCTCGCTACCAATATAACTTGGTTCTGTTGCAGACAATGACATGGGCACATCACCTCAGATCTTCCTGTGGACTTAGCTTTGGCAAAATGCCGAGAGACGGTTTTTGGCAGCTTCACCAGGGAGGACCGGTTACCTGAGTGATATGCTGTGTACAACTCCAGGAGGCACCTTTCATTTTGTATTCCCCCTGGAATGGCATCCCTGGAACTAGGCAATGAGTTGATCCTAGCAGAAGGCCAATTCGAATCAGTCAAAATATCTGAAGTCTCTTGAAGAAATAAAGAAATGCTCTTTTCTGTAAACCAGGAGTCAGACAACTATTTCTGTAAAAAGCCAGATAGTAAATACGTTAGACTTTGCAGGCCACAGAGCTGCTGTCGCAACCACTAAACTCTGCTGGTGGAGAATGAAAGCAGCCCGAGGGAATGGCTGTGTTCCAATAAAACTTTATTTACAAAAACAAGCAGTGGGCCAGATCCATGGTTTGCTGACCCCTGCTCTAGACAACAGTGGAAAGTGACATTTAATAAAAACAGCCAACCGCTGTTGAGCAGTTATAGTCAGACAGACTTTGGTAATCCAGTGTCGTTTGTGTGGTTACTGCTTCCATTTGGTAGATGAGGAACCTGGCTCAGAGGGGTTAAGAAACGTACCCAAGGCCACACGGTTAATTAGTCAGAGTCACACTCAGATCTGATTCCAGAACCTGTGCTCAGTCATTGTTACTGTATGCCTTTGCACTCAGGGACAATGGACACTGGTAGCCTCCTAGCTTCAGAGAGAGAGAACTCAGTGTGATGGCATCAGTGTGCACCGACATAAAAGTGTTGCGCACGTTCAAGGTCACTGCCTCCTCGAAGGTAGACTGTGGGAAGAGTCGTAGACCTTTTGTCTCACAGACCCTGTGAGACATGCTAGCGCTTGCTGGTGGGGGAGTTTTGGGGAGGGAGAGCGGACTCGAGACTGAAGCCAGCCACTCCGCCTACCTGCTATTTATGGCACCAGCGTTCTCCTGACCATCACGGTGTCTCTGAATCAAGCCTCCTCCCTGCTTACCGGGACAACTGTCTCAGCTCCTAACTGGCCTCCTCCTGCAGGCTCCCTGCCTCAGGTCTACCCCTCCGGGCTGCAGAGAGCTCCCCATGACTCTACTGCTTAATGATGCTTCAGCCTCCAGCAGCCCCCTGTCATGCAGGCTTTCCACCTCACTAGCCCCCTCTCTAGCCACCCCCACCCACCCCACTCACACAAAATCTCTCACAGAAAGGTTAGGGTGTTTCAAACAAAAGAACCAGCACCTACAAAGGTCTGGAGGGCAAAAATCACAACTCTGCCAGAGACTAGGGTGTGGTTAAGCATTAACAAGTCCGTGTGTTGGTGGGGGGGGGGGGGGTGGAATAGTTAGGCCACTCTTGGGAAAGGCTTGAATGCCAAGCAAAGGAGTTTGGCTGGATTTATCCTCCCCGCCCCGGTGAGGGGGGGGGAGGGGGGGTGGTGATAGAAGAATCCTGAAGCAGGGGCGATGTGATGCGCTCACTCCCCTGAACCAGCCCCTCAGCTCTCCCAGCTGCTTCTTGTGTCTGACATTCCCTTCTCCCCAGTGGCCCCCAGCAACTCCTCTGTGAAGCCACCTCCTCTCCTCCCGGTACCCTCTTGTAATCATCCCTGGCAAGTCTGTCTGTCCTCCTAACCCTGGAGGGCAGCACCAGGGTCTGTCCATCTCTGCATCTCCAGTGCCCAGCACAGGGCCTGGCCCTGCATGGGTGCTTAGGGCATATTTTCCTGGGCCATCATCCATCAACCAGTGCCTATTGAGCACTTTTCCTATGCCAGGCCTCAGACAGGCACTAAGAATACAGTGATGAGCAAAACCAAGTCATACAGAGTTCACAGTCTACAAGGGAGTAGGGATACAAATCAAATGATCCCATATATATAGGTGAAGTTGTAACTGTCGTAGGGGCTCTGAAGACTAGGAATGTGGCCATAAACTCCAGTGAAATGTCCCCCAGCCTTCTAGCAAGGGCAGGGAGAAGAAGGTGCGTTCCCTGAAGGGTTTGGAGGCTGTCAGGTGGGGAGGGTGGGAACCTGCAGCAGGAGATGCCCCGGAGGGAGTAGAACCTGGGCCCTGGGCAGGAGACAGTGACCTTGAACTTACAGTGCCACTTCCTCCTGGCCTCTTTCTGAGAGCTCATTCATTCTTTCCCCCAAACCTTCCCCAAGAAGGTCTGAGAGCCAGTCCCTGTATCAGACACCGGGGCACAGAGGGGAGACGAGCTGGTCCCTGCCCCCACTCAGACCGGAACACATCTGCAGCATACACCCTGTGCAGGGCGTGCCTGGGTTCACTGAGAAGCACCTCGGGCTCGGTGCTGAGAAGGGTGTAGCAGGAAGGTGGGAGAAGGACCTGCCAGGGTCCAGCACAGTGTGGGCACCTGCCTGCGGGCTCCAACAGCCCTGGGTGAGCGTTAAGTAGGGAGGCGCCTTCCAGCCTGTCCCCCGCGTCCTCAGCTCCCTGGGCATGTCTTCCTTATGCCCCAGTTTCTCAGGGCTAGCAGGGAGTTGCCTAGTTCCCCAGAGAGCAAGGGTTAAGCTGGATTTCTATAAACCATCAGTGGTTCACTGAATGCTTCTAGAAAACCTCAAAGAGGGGGGCTTTACCAGTGCCCAGTCCCCAGGTAAAGCGGTTTGGGTGGATTTGATCTCTTTGGCAGGAACTCAGCAATACATTTCTGTTCTTCTACAATTCGGCAACAGAGAGACCTCTTGAGTTTCTATTTCTCTTTTTAAAATGGCTTTAATCATTAAAAGCCAGACCTGGTGATATTTCTTAAGCTTCTGCCTCAGTTTTGTTTGTTTTTCTATAGCCTCTTCCCGAATGATTTCATCACATGAGCTTTGGGGGGAGGAGGCACATAAAGGTGCAATGAGTGAAATACAGGTTGTCTTTGGTGCTGGCCGCATTTGTCCCCAGGGCCAGTCCCCGTCAAACAGACATAAAGTGGGGTGGGAATTTCGCAGTGTAATAAAGATATCCCAGGCTGCAGAGAGGGATGGAAATTATATTTCTTCTTTTTATATTCCTTCATCGCAATTCAATCTATCAAACTTTTAAGTGTCTACTGCTTGCCAGGCCCTGCTTGGTACCAAGGATGCACAAAAAATAAAATTGGCTTCCCTTCTGTTAGGGTCTCCCCAGTTTACTGAGGAGGACAAACATGTAACACAATATAGCATCTGGTCACTATAGCATCTGGTTTGTGCTATAAGTGTTTGAGGGTGTGGACTGCAGAGAAAGGAGGAGCTTGGTTTAAATCTGGACTTCACCTCTTACTAACTATATTACACTGAGCGAGTTACCTAGCCCCTCACAAACCTTGGTTTCTTCATCCATAAAATGGGAATAATAATAGTATCTGCCTTTGTAAGAGATCATCTATGTAACCCATTAATCAACCTAGAGGCAGGCACAGAGTAAGTATTCATTAAATATTAGCTATTCTTCTCCTTGGTGTTACTATTGTTACTTCTGGTAAGTATGTGAACAAAGTGCTATGGGAGTGATTAATTCTGCTGTGAGAGTTACAGGGGACTTCACAGAGGAGGTGACAATGGACCTGGGTCTTTCGGGATTATTAGGAATTTGCCAGACAGAAAGAATAGGATGTTTCAGATAATAGAACTGGCACCTACAAAGGCCTGGGGGTGGGAGTTGGGGGGAGGGGGGGAAGGGAAAGCGGTGAAAATCACAGCAGGTCCAGAAACTGGGTGTCATCAAACTAAGTGCACATGTGTGTTCTGGGGAGTGGTCGGACCAAGCTCATGAAAGGCCTTGAATGCCAAGCAAAGGAGTTTGGCTAGATTTATCCTGCAGGTGATGGAAAGTCCTGAGAGATTCTAAAACTGAGGGTGACACGATGCTGTCACTCCCCTGAGGCAGGGCCTCAGCTGCTATTCGGGAACCTCCCTCACGTCTGCTCCCTTCTGCCCCTGCCCTGCCTGCAGATCATCAAGGACCAGAAACTGCTGGTGATTGTTGGGGGCATGCTGCTGATCGACCTGTGCATCCTGATTTGCTGGCAGGCTGTCGATCCCTTGAGGAGGACTGTGGAGAGGTACAGCATGGAGGTAAGCGCCGGCCCCAGCCAGAAGGAGGCTGGAAGGCTCGCGAGCTGCCACAAGCGCTGGGACAGGGAGGCGGCACAGCTCCCTGGCTGCCCAAAGTGCACTGCTTAACAAGAACTCAAGGTAGTTATGGGGGAATCTTCACAGCTGCACAAGGGCCCACGTTCCCTGTCAGAAACTCCTCATTTAGTTCTGTTTCCTTCCATCTGAGACCTATTTCAGAAAGGCCAAATAGAAAGTCTTCACTCCCGTGGAAAAAAAAAAAAAACAAAAACAGTGAAAGAATTGTCTAGTGATATTAATACATGCAGAAATAAGAAATGTTGGGCCCTTGAAATGAGTATATTCTCTGCACATTGCAGAAGCCCCCATTTGCATGATCCGTTGGTCCAGAAATGAGACTGCGTTCCAACCTCCCTTATAGGAAGTTCCCTAAGGAGTGCCACTAGGGAGCAAACATCCTGATAGCTCCTTCTAGTTACCATATGATTTTCCAGGTGGTAAGTGCTGTTAACGTAAAGAACCTTACATAAAAGTACTGTTAAGTGTGTATTGTAATAGTCTTGCGTTCGGCCTTGCCCTTTACTCACACTGGTCTTCCCAGGGTGCTCCAAATTAGGGAAGTTCAAGACCCTTTGGAAGTGGTGGTTTTGTTGTCTTGCTGTTAGAGCAGTTAAACTTGCCTTGGTGGGAGAGAGCTGGGCTCGAATGGCTTGAAAGCTGTGCGGTGCATGGTGATCTGCATACAATGTAGCAAATTCTGTTGAGAGACCTGGAGTTTGCATCCTTAGAGAAATCTTTTTGCGGAATGTAGTGCGGATTCTTAAACTAACGTGGAAATAGTCGTTTTAGGCACTGGGGACAGAGGTTTTTACCCTTCTGGACAAGAAGGTTTTCTAGCACATAAGACGCCCAGCTTCATTTGTAGGGGAATACATAGAGGGTTTACTCGGCGCAGGGAGAAGTCACGAAGCTGGAGCCGTGTTAGAGGATGCTATTCTGTGCCAGTGGGCTTGCAGGAGAGAGCTTTAGGGCTGGGCTTGCATATCCCGGCCTTCCAGCCTCACTTTGGAAGGAAGCAGGACTCCAGAGAGGCACAGCCAGGACTGCCAAGGAGGATAACCTGGACACGGACCGTACCCATAGCCAAAAGGGCAGGAGGTCAGAGGCAGACAGACTGTTTCCAGAGGGGAGGTGGCACCTGGTCACCACTCATGGTGCACAGTTGGCAAAGTTCACCCCGGGGACTTCCTCATCCACTGCCAGGACAGGACCTGGAAATCCAGACAGGATGTCAACAGGAGGAAGAACCGTCATGGCTAAGCGGGCCTCCCGGCTGGGGAGAACCGGATTGGGTGCTAAACACAAGCCCTAATGCCAATAATGGCAACAGCAATGACGGTGATGGCTAGTTCTGCGTGTTAACTCACTAGATCCTCCCAATAATTACAGAACAGGTGATCTCCTCAACCGCATTTTAATGATGAGGAAACAGAAACCCGGAGAGATTTAATTTACGCAGGTTACCTAGCAGGTTAGCGGCAACACCACGAACTACCCTCTCATGCATACCCTACCCTGCCTTTCAACACACAGATGGCACTCTGTGGGGTTTAGGGTTTAGGGGCTCTCGTAGACCTTTGGCCATCAGCACAGGTCTGTGAAGTGGGCAGGGCAAGGGAGCGTTTTCAGGTCGTGCAGATGAGGGCTCAGATTAGAGTGCAGTCCAGAAAAGTGGGGGGTGGCTGGCGGGGGGCGGGGAGGGGGGCTGGGGCAGGATGTCACGGAGGGAGAAAGCAAGTCAGGCAGAGCCAGCCGGAAGACCTGGATCTGGGCGGGTGGACAGAGGCCAGACCCTGCTGGCTTGAAGCCTAGCCGTGGGTGGCTGGGGAGGCGGGGCATTGCTACCTCCACTGGAGGTTAAAGTGGAGGCCAGGTACGCACTAGGGGTCCCCCAGGCTGTGGCCGTGGCAGGGAGAGGCCGCAGGGCTGGCGTCAGCCTGAGTCAGCAGACTCCGGAAATAGATCCGGGAAGCCTGTCCCCCTGGACCCTTTAAAGGAGATCAACCTTGTGCAGTCCGATCCGTGTTAAGTGACAGTTTGCTATCACTGACCTTACCTTTCTTCCTTCCTTTCTGAAACAAGTACTGAGGCTCTCAATGGCTCTGTGCGGAGAATTGCGGTCCATTTGCGACCTTTCGGGGCATTGGGTCTCAAAGGCAGGAGCTGTGGGGTGCCATGGAAAAGCCTCACTGCGTAGATGAGGAGACTGAGTCTGGGGACGGGATGTTCCTGCCCAGGGGCATCCAGAGTTTCCAAGGTGGAGCCTGGAGGAGAGCCAGCTCCCTGGCTCTCTGCCCAGAAATTCCGTCTCTGTGTTTCCCTCCAGGTATCTGCTGAGATTTCTCTCTGAACCTTTTCTGGCCTGCTCCTCTTTTTCTCCTCTTATTTTAGGGTTGCCCTGTCATTCTGTTGCCATGGTAGCAGAACCCTTTGATTTGTCGACCCACAGCCCTGTAGGCTTATTGTCGGTTTTCAGCACCAAGCAGTCGGTTGATTTCTCTCAGACCCTCCTCTGTCGGACATAACGTGGTGGTTGAACAGTGTGCCTGGGGGATGAGGTGTTCTAAATTCTCCTTCAAGGGGCTGTTTTTCCCAGGACCCCCCAGTGAGAGAGAAAGTCTTTGCTTGGGGGAGAAGTGATCAAAGATCTTTGTCGTCTGTCCCCACCTCCCCTCACCTCTCTTGGATGGCTTCGGTTGTTCTGAACACTCTGAACACCTCAGGATTTCAGTCATAGGCCTTGCTCTGTGTTACACTTTCAAGCCTTTGCCCGTGCTGTCCCTGCTTCCAGAACCTTCTCTGATAAGTAAATGAACTTCAGTTCCAGGCCCCTGTGTTATCTCTACAGGGATGTGTCCCTGAGATTCCTGGGTCTACCAGATTTAAGCTCCTGCTCCTCCCCCACTCCTGTCCCTAGCTTCCTGACATTTCCCCTGTCGGGACACTTAGTGTGCTGTTTGTCTTTGCTGAGTGCATCCCTGCCCCTACCGCTGCTGGACGGCCAGCTTCTCCAGGACAGAGCCAGGTCAGAGAGAGAGAGAGAGAGAGAGAGAGAGAGAGACACACACACACACACACACACACACACACACACTGCCCAACCAGTACCTCTGCACACAGAGGTAAGCACGGTAGCCGTGGCCCTTGATCTCATGGCCCCCACAGGCTAGTTGATGGGCAGACAGCAAACACGGAAAGAAGCACGATCACTTTAGATCACATAGCATATTTAGATTCTGATAGCAGTTAGAAGTAAATTAGCAGGATGAAGAGTTGGCAAATTATGGGAAGAACCCCGCGGGGGAGATTCTCCCAGTGAGAGCATGTGCAAGTGTCCGGAGAATGAAAATCTGATTCTGGAGTCCTACTGGAGACGTCCCAGCTCCACACCCTTATTCATTTCCATGCAATAAATATTTATATGGCACTTGTTACGTGCCAGATCGTATTCTAAGCATAGAATGTATGATCTATCTATCATTTTTAAAATTTGGATACTTAATAGACTTTGTTGCTTAGAGCAGTTTTTGGTTTACAAAAAAGAAATTAACGAAGTACAGGGAGTTCCCGCATACACCCCACAGTTTCTTCTATTAACATCTTGCATTGTGTGATATATTTGTTAACAACTGATGAATCAATATCGATTCATTATTATTTACCAAAGTCCAAAATTTATCATTAGGTATGGTTCACTCTTTGTGTTGCACATTCTATAGGTTTTGCCGAATGTAAAAGTCATGTGTCCACCATTACAGCGTCATACAGGAAGGACAGTGTCACTGTCCTAAATATCCTCAACACTTTACCAACCGCTGGTAACCACTGATCTCTTTATTGTCATGATAGTTTTGCCTTTTCCATAATGTCATATAGTTGGAATCATGATAGGTGGCCTTTTAAGACTTTAAGTTTCCTCCATGTCTTTTCACGACTTGGTAGCACATCTCCTTTTATCACTGAATAATATGCCATTGTATGGATATACCATGGTTTGTGTATCTATTTTTAATAGATAACATTGTCTTGCAAAACAGAAATTTTTTACTTTAATAAAGTCCAGCCTATCCTTTTTTTTTCTTTCATTGATCATGTTTTTAGTGCCATATTTAAAAACTCGTTGCCAACCCCAAGGTCACCTAGATTTTCTCCTGTTATCTTTCAGAAGTTTTATAGCTTTGCATTTTTCACTCAGGTCTACGGTCCATTTTGAGTTAATTTTTGTGAAAAAATACAAGGTCATTTCCTAGATTCATTTTTATGCATGTGAATGTCTTGTCGTTCCAGCACCATTTATCAAAAATACTATCCTTTCTCTATTGCCTTTGTGTCTTTGTCACAGATCAGTTGACTATATTTGTATGGGTCTATTTCTGGACTCTCCGTTCTGTTCCATTCATCTATTTGTCTCTTCTTTTGCCAATACCACATTGTTCTGATTACTATAGTTTTATAGTAAGTCTGGAAGTCAAATAGTGCCTGCTCTCCAACTTTATTCTTCTTCAATATGGTATTGGCTATTCTTGGTCTTTTGCTTCTCCATGTAAACTTTAGAATCAGTTTGCTAATGTCCACAAAGTAACTTACTGGGATTTTGTTTGGGATTGTGTTGAATCTATAGATCAAGTTGAGAAGAACTGATATCTTACAATATTGAGTCTTCCTATCCATGAACATGGAATGTCTCTCCCATTTATTTAGCACTTCTCTGATTTATCAGAGCTTTGTAGATTTCCTCACATAGATCTTATACATATTTTGCTAGATTTATACCTAAGTATTTTATTTTGCTTTTGGTGAAAATGCAAATGGTATTATGTTTTTAATTTCAAATTCCAGTTGCTCATTTCTGGCATATAGGAAAGAAATTGGCTTTTGTATACTAACCTATATCCTACAACCTTGCTATATAATTGCTTATTAGTTCCAGGAGGTTTTTTTGTTGACTCTTTGGAACTTTCAACATAGATAATCATGTCAACTGCAAACAGACAATTTTATTTCTTTCTTCCCAATCTGTATACCTTTTATTTCCTTTTTTGTCTACTATTTGTATTAGCTAGGGCTCCAAGTTGCAAGGTTGAATAGGAATGGTGAGAAGGGAGCATTCCAACTTTATTCCCGATCTTAGAGGGAAAACATCTAGTTTCTCACCATATTAATTATTAGTATATTATTTTTTTCTTAAAGTGTGTGTGTGTGTGTGTGTGTGTGAGAGAGAGAGAGAGAGAGAGGGAGGGAGAGGGAGAGGGAGAGTTCTGCTGGCTAAAGTCAAGGGTGCCTTTGGGGAGGTGACAGGAAAGACAAATGAAGACGTGGGCAGAGCTGGTCGTTAGGGACATTACGTGCTAAACAGAGGAGGTTAAACTTCAAAATTAAAGACATTTAATCAGAGGAGTGACATGATCAGATTTGCCCTGGCTGCAGAGTGAGAACAGATGGAGGGGCGAGGCTGGAGGCCCAGAGATGGCTCAGAGATGGGTTTTGCTATAATCCAGGCAGGAACTGATGGTGACCTAGAGCAGGACAGTTGCAGCGGGAACAGGGAGAAGCAGGTGGCTTTGAGAGAGATTAAGGAAGCAGATGTGATGAGACTTGGTGATTGATTGACTCTAAGGGATGGGGCAGGGAGACAGCAAGGGCAATGCCCAGATCTCTGGGTGGTAGATGGCAGACCTCTTCACTGAGGCAGGGTGCAGAATAAGGAGAAGGTTTGGGAAGGAATGTGAGGAGCTCACTTCTGGGCAGAGTGGCTCATATTGGATACAGGGTCCTAGAGCACGAGGGAGTAGTTTGTCCTATAGATAGAGATTGGAGGACGGGGGCTGTGGGCATGAGTGCTGTCACCCAGGGAGTGGGTGCAGTGACAAGTGAAGATGTCCTGACTGGAGCCCGAGGAACCACAAAGCAGTGATGGGGACAGAAGAAGCCTGGGAAGGGAATTTTGAAGCAGTGGTCAGGAAGGAAGGGAGTAGCCAAGAGAGAGAGCTGTCCACAAGCTGGGCCATGGGAGAGAGAGCTGCCCAGGGGCATTCGAAGGTGGGAGAGCTCCCTGAGACAAACACCACAGACCAAGGCGAGGGCTGACAAGTCCACCCCGACTTGGCCCCAGGCTTGTATCTCCCCCATATCATCTCATCCCTCTCTTCCTCTGCTTTATAGAGTCTGACGGGAAGATGGGCCGTTTCTGCATTTCAGATATAGCAGGTGTGGGCAAATCTGCCAAGCAGGCTAAACGGGGGTTTTTAACTGTGATTTGTATTCTTGAGAAAAAAGGGAAAGCACTTGTGTTTTGATACTACTCTGCCAGTGGTGATGGTGAATAGGTGTTACATACACAGGTCTGGAGTTCGGGGAGACATGTAAGACATGTAAGGGAGATGGGAACTTGGATGTGGTCAACACACCGATGGCATTGAAAACCTTGGATGAGAGCCCTGCAGGGGGAGGGAAACAAGCACAGACCCTCAATCACTCCAGTGTTTGAGTATCTAGTGATACTCCCATATCAGGAAGGTAGGAAAGAAACACAAAGGACCTAGAAGGAGAAGCCACCAAGATAGGAAGGAACCCAGATGAGTCTGGTGTCTAGGAAACCAAATGAAGACAGTGTTTCAAGGGGGAAGTTTTGACCTCGTGTGTCAAATGCTGCTTTTAGATCAAGTAAGATGAAAACCAAGAATTGACACTGGGCATGTGTGTTCATACACACACACCCATATGGCATTTTTTTTTTCTTTTAAGGAAAATAATTTGAGATGATTTCCCCTGGAAGTAAAAGCAGTGTATACTCATGGTGTGAAGACAGCCTGTGAATCTAGGTGGAAGAGTTGTTTGGGTTTTTTTCCCAAGCCTTCCTTTTACACCAGACCACCACCTCCACCTCCACTCTGAAATGGTTTCGAATGAAGAGAAAATGGTGGACAGCACGAAAAGTCACTGAATGTTGAACACCCCCCAGAGCCACAGGGCAGCATCCTTAGACCACCTGCCCTCCCTGAAGACATTCCCCCATCTGCTCCCAGGCAGGTGGCAGTAAGAGATGGAATCATGTGCAATACAGGCACCCATGGGAGCCATGTGTGTGGCGTTTATTTATGGAAATGGTGAAAGGCTGTCTCCATAGGCTGCAAGCATTCTGCATCAATAATTCCCAGCACTCCGGGTTCTGTGGCTTTCTGGCCATTCAAGCAGTCATCACGTTAAGGGCAGTCTGGAATAGAGGGGTATTTCAAACTTCCCTCCACATTCCATGCTTTTACCGTCCTTTATGAGGAAGCAAACCAGGGCTTTCAAAGTCATAGACTACACTTGGCTTTGAAACTGGTGGCTTATTCCTGTATGTTTCTATGGAAACAGATATTGGAAGAGGCGAATACATAGAGTTTTAAATAATTTTCACTCTTATCTTCTACCTCCCTCTACAGTTGCTCTGCAGAAAAATCCAATCACAAAGCAGATACTTTCTGGAAACATCTGGTATCCTCATAAAGCTTGTCCAAGCTCCATCTCACACTATTCATTTTGAAATAAAGAGGTATCATGGGGCGCCTGGGTGGCGCAGTCGGTTGAGCGTCCGACTTCGGCCACGTCACGATCTCGCGGTCCATGAGTTTGAGCTCCGCGTCGGGCTCTGGGCTGATGGCTCAGAGCCTGGAGCCTGTTTCCGATTCTGTGTCTCCCTCTCTCTCTGCCCCTCCCCCGTTCATGCTCTGTCTCTCTCTGTCCCAAAAATAAATAAACGTTGAAAAAAAAAATTGAAATAAAGAGGTATCAGAATGGCCAGGGTGAGGGTAGTGCTAAGGATCAGGGTTCACTCTTCTCTGTGGGCTGTTCACAGGTGGCCCAAAACTTTGATGCAAAGGGTCACATTCCAAGCAATGGGTCATCACTGCCAGCCCTGGACAGTGGGACAGGTCTTTATCATCCCTAGTCATCTATGGGGTCGTGGATGGCTGGGCTGGGGCCCCAGCAGATGCAGACCAACTCCCAGGCAGGGTGGCAGGACCCCACAAGGACCTCTAGTGGAGTCTGCTAGGGCACCAACTCCTCCCTGGGAGTGGCTACATCATCTGAGCTTCTGGCCAGTTCACTCTCCTGGCCAGTTCATCCTCCCCATCGGCAAGAGGATGAAGCTCACACTCCTTAGCAGGCCCAGAGGACCTCAACATTCTGGCTTTATTTGCCTCCCCATCTCTGAGCCCCTCCTCACTCCTTGTGCTCAGCTACCCGGAATGAGTTGTGTTCTTCCAAAATACCACTTTCTGTCTTCCTCCACGCCTTTGTACGTGCTGTCCCCTCTACCCAGTACAGCCTCCACACCACCTCAAGGTGCCATCTTCATGCAAAAAGTTCCTATTTGTCCTTCAAGAAGCAGCTCTGAAGCATCTTCTCCAGGAGCCTTTGGAGCACGCATATCTGCCTAAGCTCCTTACCCTGTTTGCCCCCATTCCAGTCACAACACCGGTAATTGACTGTCTGTGCACTTGGACCCCTAGTCCGTGACCTCCTTGGAGGGCAAGGCCATCTGTGTGTCCCCAGTACCCACTCACTGGCAGGGCCTGGCTCAGAGTAAGTGCTCGGTAAATATTTATTGAATAAATTGTTTCCTCCACCTGGAACTCTCTCCCCATGCCTCCATATGTCCAAATTCAACCCATCTGTCTGGGCCCATTAAGCCGGCTTCTCCAAGAAATGTCTTCGCCGAGTTGCAATTTAATTTAATATTACACCCTCGCCTTTTATCAAGGGCCCACTTATGGGGCTAAAGCTGCCAATTGAAGAATGATTCAGCATCTTCTATAAAGGACTGTTGTTCAGTTTGTGACTTAGTGCCCCTAAGATGAAGATCCACAGGATAGATCCTCTTGGAATTTAGCTTCAGGAAATGGATTGTGCTCTCCCCATGAACTTGTATCTACTTCCTTCCTTCGATCAGGCAATCGTAACTGAATAAGCCACTCTTTCTTTTTAACCTTGGCTGCCAGAAAGTAGGAACCGAATTCAACACTCTCGTTGCAGTAACCATCTTATCTCAAGTTCCTGGAGGATTATCTTGCTTTCTGATCATTTGTCTTTATTTTTAACAGTCCTCTTGTGTTTGGGCTTTTATTGTGTGCTGCCTCAGGCCCTCCAGGAGAGGAGGCAAGGTGTAAATTCCAGATTAAGTTATTAAAATGAGAATGCAGGGCAAGATTTAATAGGAATAATATGCCAGAGAGACATTTAGGGATGTCCACAGATACTCGCCTTCTGGCGTGGGTCCCGGCTCAGCACCAGCTGCAGTCAGCATCGTGGGCCCCATGTGTGGACAGACGGGCTCTGCTGGCCACAGCCACATTTCTGGAACATCTTGTATCATCAGAAGGCATCTTAGATATGTGAGAGATTACAGTTTATTTCATCTTCCTTGTTGGATTCCCTTGTGCTTTCAGGCGGCACTCCGGCTCCGAAGGTCCCTCAGGACACAAAACAAAACACACAGAGCCACAACACGAGGGCACAGCCCTGAGGTTAGAAATTCTCTGGTCCCTACCTGTCCAGGTGCTCTCCAGGGGATGATCTATTTACTAGAAATTCTCAAGTGCCTGGAACAGAATGGCTGGAAAATTGTCTGTAATCCTGGCATCTTCTGACCACTGTGTACCTTGGTAAAACCATTCTGGAAAAAATAAGCCTTAAATTTGGGTGATCTTTCCCCACCCCCACACATCCATGTCAGCAGAAACATAAGCCATTGCACCCACAGAGACCTTCCCTCTTTTTACTGGAGAAAATTCCAAATAACCTACTCTTTGTAAATTATGTGTCATTGGGGTGCTTCTTCAATGGTTATGGGGTGCCCCTGTGTCTGCCATACTCAGGCTCCCTCAAGGACTGCACAGGCTGGTGGGCAAGATTAGATACACACACACACACACACACACACACACACACACACACACACAGATACACACAGAATGGATTGTCACCAACTACATCCTCTCTATGACACATGCCTCCAGATTCTTGGTTTAAAGCTTAAGTTACAGGGGCGCCTGGGTGGCTCAGAAGGTTGAGCGTCCGACTTCGGCTCAGGTCATGATCTCACAGTTTGTGAGTTCGAGCCCGCGTCGGGTAAAAAAGAAATTTTTAAGTTTAAGTTACAGTGCTGAGATAGTGGGCTTACTTTTCTCAAGTATGAGACAGGATTGAGTTTGGATTTAATGCCTTTCAGAGAGTGAAGAAGTAAAAGAGAACGTGTATTAGTCAGGGTGTGCTAGGCTTTGCTGTAGTAGCAAATAAATAAATAAATAAATAAATAAATAACCCAAGACTATGATAATAAAGGTTCTTTACTCATCAGAGTACCTGTCCATCAGGAGTCAACGGCAGCTTCCCCCATAGTGTCCTAACTTCAGGACACAGCTGGTGGGGCATCTTCTGGGACACTTTGTGCCACAAAGGGAAAGAGTACATGGTGAAGCATGTACTGATTTTTAAAGCTTCCACTCCAAAGCGTCACATGTCACTTCCACAGATATTCTACTGGCCAGAACATGTTAACAGTCCCCACCTGAGTTTGGTGGAGCAGGAAAGAGCTGTCCTAATATGTGGACTCTCCAAAAGGAGAGAGACAACCAGGTTTTGATATACAGGGTTCTCTGTATGTAGTGCATTGACTATATACTATGGTATGTTCTGTATGAATGAGTTTGGCACATTCCATCCAAATTCTTATCGCTGTCACAAATACTGCCCCATCCACTAGAATGTGAGCTCTGTGAGGACGTGGGTGGGGAGGGAGGGTTGTCTTTTATTCACTGCTATATCCCCAGCACCTGGAAAAGTACACAGCACATAGTACACACTCAATAAATAATATTAACCGAATAATTGAACCCTTAGAGCGATCATATTAGGAGATCAGTGGGATATTGTCTGAGACGTTTTGTAATAATCCTACAGACTGTACTGCCAAATCCTTTGCTAATCCACCAGTCTACTCCACTGCTACCACTAAGGTCCAAAGCACCATCACGCTCATTATCTGGCATCCCAGAAGAGGACGCTACGAGGCAAAGCTACAGTTGACACAGTGAACAAGAGGTGTGATTAAGTAAAGCACCGTTACTGCCGAAGCCACTGAGTTGTTGTTATCACAAATTTCTAAGCAGGCGTCGTACTCCTACTCATTGCCATTTCCAAGCCATTCTCCACACAGCAGAGAGATTCATTTTTGATGGAGTAGTTTTTTGAGGTACAATTGAGATGCCATAAAATTCAGCTTTCAAATGTATGCTGTGGTGGGTTTTTAATACATTCATAAGATTGTGCAAACATCCCTACTATCTAATTCCAGAAGTATTTCATCATCCCCAAATAAGCAGTCTTTCCTTTTATCCGTCACCCCAGGTTTCCCCTTCTCTCCAGCCCCTGGCAACCAATAATCTACTTTATATTTCATGAATTTGCCTACTCTGGACATTTCATATCAATGGGATCGTACAGCATGTGGCCTTTTGTTTCTGTGTTCTTTCACTGAGCATAATGTTTTTAAGGTAGCCTGTGTCAGTATTTCATTCCTTTTCTGGCTGAATAATACTCCTTATGTGGATATACCATATTTTGCTTGCCCATTCACCAGTTAATCGATATTTGGGTTCTTCTCACCTTTTGGCTATTATGAATAATGTTACTGTGAGCATTCGTGTCTAAATTTTTGTGTGAATATATGTTTTCAATTCTCTTGGGTACACACACACACACACACACACACACACACACACTTAGAATTGCTAGGTCATATGGTAACTCTAACATTTTTAGGAACACAGCAGCTGCACCATTTTACATTCCCACCAGCAGTGTATGAGGGTTTCAATGTCTCCACGTTGTCACCAAAAAATGTACTTATCTGTCGTTTTGGTTGTAGTCGTCCTTTTGGGTGTGAAGTGGTATCTCATTGTGGTTTTGATGAGAATTATTATCAAATAACTAATGATGGTGGGCATCTTTTCCAGTGCATGTTGCCCATATGTATATCTT
This sequence comes from Leopardus geoffroyi, assembly GCF_018350155.1. NCBI lineage: Eukaryota > Metazoa > Chordata > Mammalia > Carnivora > Felidae > Leopardus > Leopardus geoffroyi. Next base: position 60,882,436 of record NC_059342.1, on the reverse strand, counting down.
CTCTGGAAAAGTATCTATTCAAGTCCTTTGCCCATTTTTGATTATTTGTCTTTTTGGTGTTGATTTGTGAGGGCTCTTTACATATTCTGGATACTACTAGATCCGTACCAGATATATGATTTGTGACTATTTTCTCCCATTCTGTGGGCCATCATTTCACTTTCTCAGTAGCATCCTGTGACGTGCAAAAACATTTTTTATTTTAATGAAACCCAATTTATTTTTTCTTTGGTTACTTGTGCTTCAGATAACATAACTCAGAAACCATTTCCTGGTCCAGGGTCATGTAGACTTATTACACTTCTGTTTTCTTCTAGGAGTGTTATAGTATTAGTCTTACATTTAGGCATTTGATGAGGTAATGATACAAATTACTTCTTTTACATGTGGATACGTAGTTGTCCAAGGACAATTTGCTGAAAAAAATATTCTTTCCCCCATTGAATAGTCTTCTAACCCCTATGCAAAATCAGTTGGCCATTGATGTATGATTTATTTCTGGACACTCAATCTTATTCCATAAATCTACATGTCTGTCCTTCTGCCAACACCACGCTGTCTTGACTACTATCACTTATGGTTAGCTTTGAAATTGGGAAGCATAAGTCCCGCAACTTTGTTCTTTTTCAAGACCGTTTTGGCCATTCAGGGTCCCTTGATTCCATTAGACTCACAGGATCAGTTTTTCCATGTTTGCAGAAAAGACCACTAGGGTCTTTCATTGGGGTTGCATTGAACTTGTAGTAGATCATTTTGGGGAGTACTGATATGTTAGCTAATTAACAAACCGTCAATGACCCCCAGCATTCTGTCTCACCTCATCCTGTTTTTCCATCACATCGTTTATCCTTCACTCTCTCCTCTGTTTTCTGTCTTCCTCCACTGGAATGTGAGCTCCATGATACAGGGCTCTTGCCAGTCTTGCTTAGTGCTCTACTCCCAAAGCCTACATAGCACCTGGCAAACATATAGGAGGTGCTTAATTTACGTTGGTAAAATGGACAAGTGAATGATGAGCAAAGGAATGCATGTATAAATGAGTGAATGAGTGAATGAATGAATGGGCATGATTCCCTGGCATGACTCTTTTCAGCTTTGGCAACCTCTGACCAGGTGATGTGGTTACTCAGCAGCTGGCTTAAATTATTGGGTAAATATGTTGATACTGAAAAGAAAAATAAGTAACATTTTAAAGTAATATTTGAAGAGGAAGATTTTTAAATGATTTTTTAATCTTTTTTAATGTTTATTTACTTTTGAAAGAGAGACAGAGGGGTGAGCAGAGTAAGGGAAGAGAGAGGGAGGGAGACACAGAATCCGAAGCAGGCTCCAGGCTCTGAGCTGTCAGCACAGAGCCCGACGTGGGGCTCGAACTCACGGACTGCAGGATCATGACCTGAGCTGAAGTTGGATGCTTAACCGACTGAGCCACCTAGGCACCTTTAAATGATTTTAAAGATAGGCTACATTTGTGGTTCTCAATCCTGGCTGCATCACCCAGAAAATACCTTTTGTAAAATACTGTGTTTGGGTCACGCTCCCCAGAAAATCAGAATCGGAAGGGGTCCTGAGCATTGGGATTTTTTTTTTAGGTTGCCCTGGGTTCTAGTGTACAGCCAGGGTTGAAACCTTCCGGAGCAGCCTCTCACCTCTCTAGGAAGGGCCCAGGACTGCACTGTGGATGCCAAAGTTAGATAGAAACTCATGATAATACATTAAAGGCTAAAAAGGTAAGAGAAGAAAAACTTGAATCCAGAAGACCTCAAGTCCAGATGGTCCCCTACTCCCCCCCACCCTGACCTCCAGTCAGAGGATGTGATAGTGACAGAGGACAAGCAGACTCAGAGAGAGGGCCACCTGGGAAGGCTCACGTGTGTGGACCCTCCAGAGCTGAATGAGTTCCTCCAGGCTCATGATTTTCTGAAAATCCTTCATCTTCATTTCAACAATTGTTTCCCCCATGGAAGAGAGAGAGCAAGGAATAGGAAAAAGGAAAAGCTACAAGATTTCTGTTTGTGCCATATTTTTCAATTGCAGTTGAGAGGCAGGCGAGCAAGTTCCAGACCAAAACATTAGGCAGGTTAAAAAACAAAAAAACAAAAAGCAAAAAACAAAATAAACCTGTGCCCTTCAGTTGCAGGAAGCCACCAACCACAGAAATCGACAAGAAAGCAAGGGCCACACCACAGTGGCCAGGCACCTTGGCACCCGCAGTGGCTCTGAAATGGGACCATCGGCCACTGAATATTTGTTATTCAATGAATAGTTGTTATTTTTGGCCATTGTTTGGCTTGAAGTTTCTCCCTAAAGCAACGGTGGATTAAGTTTCAAATACTGAGTCATTTTGACCTTGACATAGGATGGAACACTTAACATAACCCAAAGATGCTCAATTCAGTTCAGAGAACACTGACACAGTGTGGACCCCTCCTAGGTGCTCAGTGGATAGCAACATAATCTCAGGTCCTGCACAGTTCTCGGTGCCCAGCCTACCCGCTTTCCTGCCCTTCTATGGACTGGGGCTCTGACTTTCGGTCTCTCCCACATGGACACAGGCACTGAACAGTTGGCAAACACATACTATAAAAACAACAGTGCCTCATATTTCCACAGCATGGCCTAGTTCACAAAACACCTGGACATCCCCGTTTTAGAGAGAAGGAAACTGAGGCTGGAGAGGTAAACTGACCAGCCTGAGATGACCTTGCAACGCATTGAAACTGTCCCCAGCCCTGGCCATGTGGTGTCAGATGACGTGGGATCCCTTCTGCCAGAATGGGCCTGCTGGTCTCTTGATACTTCCGGCTTTTTTTTTTTTTCTTTCCCCGCATCAATCCTGTGTTTTACTTGTTTTGTTTTAAAGAGACATTTTCTTCACTGGTGCTTTCAAAATTATTAGCATCCATTGTGCGTAGTGTTCTCTTATAAATGTTTAAATCTCTTTTACATCTGTGATTATCTGGTTGATGTTTCATAAGCATGGAGCACTTGTGAGCAGATGTTCAAACCCAGCAAATTTAGATCCGAGAGCATTGTCTCCCAGTCCAGCTCGTCCTCAGTAGCAGTGTGTGTTGAGTGCATATACTATGTGCTAGGCCCCGTTGCAGATGCTTTACATTGCCAGCTCATTTCATCTTCACAACAGCCCCCTGCAGTTCTTACCATTATCTACAGATGAGGAAACTGAGGCACAGAGGGGTTAAGTAACATGCACATAGTCACACAGCAGATAGGTAGGTAGCAGATGGTCCGTAATGGTTATACAAATAGACTCTGGAATTAGATTTAGCTTCAGATCCCAGCATAGCCACTTACTGTGTGAAATTAGGTTAGTACAGTGGGTTGACTTGTGGCCCCAAAAGATATATCAACATCCCTACCCCCAGAATCTATGAACAGAACCTTATTGAGGCAAAGCGTCCTTACAGATGTAATTGAAGATCTTAAGATGCAATCGTCTTGGGTTACCAAGATCGGCCCTAAATCTAGTGATTTATAAGAAACAGAAGAAGACATACACGGAAAAGAGAAGGCTGCGGGAAGGGGGAAGCAGAGACTGGAGTTATATGTGGCCACAGTCCAGGGAACTGCAGCCACCGGGAGCTAGAAGATGCACAGGATTCTCCCCCAGAGCCTTTGAGGAGGCAAGCCCTGCCAATACCTTACTTTAAGACTTCTGGATTCCAGAACCGTGCAAGAATAAATGTCTATTGTTTTAAGACATCCAGTTTGTGGAAATGTGTTACAGCAACCATAGGAAATTGATACATACAGTGAGTGACAACTTCTGAGGGCCACAGTTTCTTCATCCAGAATATGGGTCTCGATATTAATAGTTCCTACTGCAGAGGGCTTTGGGAGGATTAGAAGAGCCAGTCCCTGGAGAGGACATTGAGGGCTCTCGATGAAGGTTAGCTATACATGGAGCCTTATTTATTATCTGGCCCCTGGCCACCCTGCCCCTCAGCCCCCTGAGAACTAGTCCCTCAACTTGCCATTTCCCTGTGTCTGACTCCCTGTCACTGGGTCCCCTGAGCCCAGAACGGTACGTTCCTGGCTCGGGAACCTCAGAGGAATCAAATCTGATGCCCAGACCCAGACTGCACAGCCTGTCTCCCTGAACCATCGTCACCAGAGCTGCCAGAGCGAGACGATGAACATCCGCGCATGGCGTTTTAATATTTCACCCAAGAAGTCATTTTCCTACATGAGTCAGACACAGAAGGCTCAGAGAATTAAATCGAGAAAGGTAACTCTGGGCTGGAGTGATTTCTGCCAACGGGTGTGGAGGATTTTCCTGTGTCCGCTCGGCTCTTTCTTTCTTATCTGTGTCTTACAGCAGACGGGAAGCCAGCTGACGAGAGATTGCATGTTCATACCAATTATTAAAAATATATGGCAGCCTTCTGGAAATGCATTCACATGCCAAGGGAATGGAATGCATTCACAACCCAGGCTCCTGCACTGTGAGCTTTGGAGGAATGATGAGGTAGATACTACAGTCCAAGGTTCTGATCCATATTCCGCCATCTCCTAGCTGTGTGACCTGGGGTGAGTGATTCACCCTCTCTGAGCAGTGCCTATTAGGAAAGATTCCTGCCTCCCTCACAGGTTTACTAGGAGCATTAACTGGAATAACATGTTCAAGTGCCTAGCACTGAGCCTGACCCATAAAAGGTGTTCTATCATTGTGACTTTCGTTCTCACCCCTGACTCCACAAACCTTCTGACTCCATAAGGAAATTAACCCAACTACCCTGCCAGCCTCCCAGGGAAGTCCTGAGGGGCAGGGCTGCGTGTGAGGTAGATTTATCCATTCCGATGCACCTCTACCAAAGGAACCATTCTACCCTTCACTTAATCCTTACACAGTCACCGTGAGCAGAGAGAGTCCTGTTCCCATTTTGCAGGTGAGCACCTGAAGGTCTGCAGAGTCAACTGACCGGCTCTGGACCATACAGGTGGCGGGTGGGGCCCCGAGGCACGAAGCTAAGCCTGCTGTTCCCAAAGCCATGCTCCCTCCGTGCTCCACGCTGACGCTCACATGAGACCACGGAGGGGGAATTGCTTCATAAGTAGCAGAGCTCCACCCCCGGGTGAAGTCTTTACTGTTACTGCCTCCAGCATTTGTCTGTCACCAGGCATCCTAACTGCCATCTTGCCCACATTTACTGTCCTCGCTTCCCCCTTCTAGGCATAAACCAGTTGGATCAGTATCATAAGGCCCATTCCGTGGGCGTCTATGAGCATAAGCACGTGTGGGTATAACCCATCCACGTCCCCCCCTGCCCCGTGGCTTCTCCCACATCTACGCCCCGTGCCCCTCCCACTCGCTCTCACTCCCACATCCAGGAGGCTCTCAGCACAACCCACCCTCTGTTCTGGAGAAGCGTTCATGATGCTCAGCTGCACCCTGAGGCTGCTAGAGAGGCAGGAGCCATTCATTCATTTGCCCAAACTTCATTTACTAGGCTCTGCTACGTGCCAGATGCTGGGGCCACAGCACTGGGGGAGGCACAGCCCCTGCTCTCAGGACTCCACCAGTCCCAGGGAGACAGAAGCGTTCACTGACAATGTCAGTACTCCGCCCCCAACCCTAGAGGATCACAGAGGCTAATCGCACAGGCTAATCATCCTGCCTTGAGAAATAGTTCACCAAAAAAAGGAGAGAGGGGACTTTTTTCTCCCCACATCTTGAAAGAACAAGAAGGACTTGGGTGATTTTAAGACCACAGGAGCTGTGTGAAACAGTCTAGCATGTCCTCAAAAAATTAGACAGTCACCATCGGACCCAGCGATTCCACCCCTGGATCCGCACTCAAGAGAGATGACAATGTGCGCACTAATAATGGCAACAACAGGTCAAGCCCACACAGACCTCCAGCAGCTGGTGAATAGGTACACAAAATGGGTGTATCCAGATGATAGAATATGATTCGGCCATAAAGAGGAATGAAGCTTGAATACACAGTACACCTTAACAGCATCATGTTTGGTGAGAAAAGCCAGGCGCTACCTGGCCCCATATGGTACAGTTCTGTCCATGTGAAATGTCTGTAGGCAAACCCACAGAGGCAGAGAGTAGATTAGGGGCTGACAGAGGGGGATGGGGGGTAGGGTTCTACTCCCTGGGGGGGGGGGGGTTGTAGTGATGGTAGCACCACATTGCAAATACAATAAAAACCGGTGATTGTACAGTGAAAAATGGTTAAGATGATGCATTTTTGGTGATGTGAATTTTATCTCAAATTTTTAAAAACAGACAAGTAAAGGTAGACACAGGCACCCCAGGCGAACGGCGCTCCAAAGCAAGGGTAGGAAGAGGTGGAAGTTCTTTGGGAAGCAACTTTCCAGTCCAACTAGGGCATGATGCGTTGTATTTTTCTACGGCTGCTTCACAGCCTTAGAAGACTGACTGTCAGCCCTAATCCCTACCGTAGCCAGTAGGATCTTTTCAGTTGCAAGTAACTAAGTTGGAGTGCACAGTGGAGGCCCCGTACTGACATCCTGGAAAGGTGCAGAGGTAACGTGGACTCTTCAGGCACACGGTTTAATCAGGGATCCCTTCCATTTCTCTGTGATTCTTTCGTCCCTGCCTCCCTCCGTGCGTGAAATATGTCATCACACTAGCTTCCCACATGCAATGGAGATATGAAAAGAAAGATGCATTTCATCTAGAAAGACCTTATAAATTTGGGGCAAAATAAGGGGTGCCTGGGTGGCTCAGTCAGCTAAGTGTCTGACTCCCGCTCAGGTCATGATCTCACGGTCCTTGAATTCGAGCCCCACGTTGGGCTCTGTGCTGACAGCTCAGAGCCTGGAGCCTGCTTCGGATTCTGTGTCTCCCTCTGCCCCTCCCCCACTCATGCCTCTGTCTCTCTCTCTCTGTGTCTCTTTCTCAAAAGTAAATAAACATTAAAAAAATATTTTTTGGACAAAATAGGATTTTAGCTCAGTTTTAAACAATGGGCAAAGCCTCAAGGAATAATGGCATTCCCGGTAGATGAAAATCCTTGAGCAGGCAAGTGTAGGGTATGTGTAAGAAAGAGTTCAAGAATCGGTTGCATCTGGCTGCTTTTTTAGCAGGTACAGGGCTGGAAGGAGCTTGGATTTTAACCTCAGAGGCAGTTGGGAGCCATTCAAGGAGTTGTAGCAGTGGAGCAACGTGATGAGGTCTTTATCAAGGTTCACTCTAGTTACCAGCTTCTACTTGTCGTAGGTGTGATAAGAGATAATAACGTGCTTGTGAAGGACAACGTACTTATTTGTGCTGAAGTGTCATGGAGTCTGAAATTTACTTCCAAATGGTCTGGGGGTGGGGGGAGGGTGGAAACGTACGTGTGTGTGTGTGTGTGTGTGTGTGTGTGTGTGTGTGTGTGTGATAGAGAGAGAGAGAGAGAAAGCAAAACAGAAAGGAGAAGGGGAGCAGATATGGCAAAACGTTAGCAGTTATTGACTCCTAGAGGACAGTGCACACAAGAGTTCTTTGTACCATCAGCTGATGGATGTTTGGGAAAAAAAGTTTTCATAGGAATGAGAGCAAAGGAGCAAAGTGGGGGTGGGGGACAGACCTCCCTGAGGAAGGGACAGGCTGGGAAGGTGACACAGTGAGGGCGAGAGAGCATGAGCCCCGAGGGACAGGGCGTGGTGCCCTCAGGGTGAGATGGGCAGAGAGACTCAAGCCACAGTGCTCAGGGCAGGTGGACATGCTGGTGAGGAAGGCACAGGAGGCCAAAAACTGGGCAGCTTCCAGCCCGAGGGCCCAGGAGGACCAGTACCAGGAACAGAGGGCCGAGGAGGAACTTTCAAGGAGGGCTCATTTTACATTCTTTATAATTGATGTTTGTCTGTGTGACTGTTGTGGACTCAGAATTTCGGAGCTTGAAATGATCTAAGAAACCACCTAAACAGACCCCTCATGTCCCTCATGGGGAAACCAAGGCACAGGCTTACTTAAAGCCTCAGAGCCCGATAGGTGACTGAGGATAATGTGCCAGGTTGAACCAGTCCTCAGATGCCTGTTTCCAGGTTCCTGCTCTTCGTCTGAATGCCCCGGGGAACCAGACACAGGAGCCATGACATGAGGGTATAAGAGTTTGGTCTGCCTTTCTTTTTTTTTTTTAATTTTTTAATGTTTATGTATTTTTGTGAGAGAGAGACAGAGCGTGAGTGGGGGAGGGGCAGAGAGAGACAGAGGAACACACAGAATCTGGAACAGGCTCCAGGGGCTGAGCTTTCAGAAACCCCCCCCCCCCCAACAAGGCTCGAACTCGGGAACAGCGAGATCATGACCCAGGCCAAAGTCAGATGCTTAACCGACTGAGCCACCCAGGCAGCCCTGATCTGCTTTTCTTAATGAGTCCTTTGAAATGCTTTTTGAACTTATATCTCATCAGGGAGCTTTTGGGGGGGTAGACTGCAGCAGGGGGTGATGGAGGTGTAGTGATAGTAACAGTTGGCCCCGACTGAGCCCTCCCCTGGGGCCAGGCACTTATCTGGCGGTTTTCCACATCAGTCCATTTAATCCTCAAACCTATGAGGTGGGCACTGTGTTTACGCCTATTTTACAGATGGCAACAACAAGGTTAAATAGCTGCTACAAGGTCCTGTCATTTGTAAGTGACAGAGTTGGGACTAGCACTCAGGCAGTCTGGCCCCAGAGCTGGCACCATGCCATCGACCACACCACCTGGCATGGGTCTGCTATGCTCTCCTCCTGTTCTCAGTGACTGGCTGGCTGACTGATGATTGATCTGTTTATTTTGCCAGAGGGAGGGTCCACAGCAAATTTTGGCCCCAGCCTCATTGGTATTTTTGCAGTAAGTCAAGACCTATTTATTACTCATAGAGTATTTGGGGGGGTCCATGATAAAATAAGAAATGCAAAACTTAATTTCACTTCTCTGCTAGCTACACTGCTCATTCTTTTTTAATAACGCTCTCTTATCAGCCTCCTGGCAGCTTTTGCATTTCCCGTGCATGTTAATTACTTTATTATTAACGTTGATATCTTTGGTTCAGCCCAGCATATCTTGGTGCTTTTTGTTTCCAACGTGCACCCATTTTGCCTTGTTCATTGGCATACGCGGGCCCAGTTCCTGTTTCTAAAAGGGATTCTTTGAGCCTCGGTAAACATATGGCTTTCAATTAGTCGTGCAATCCTCATTCCCATTTTCATCTCAGCCACGTCACTAATAGAGTGTTCTTAACATTTCCCCAATACAGGCTGTATTGTGTCAGGTTTCTGACATTGTTCCTCAACCCTTGTTTTCTCTCCAGGTTACAGCTCAGAGAACCCCACAACCTAGCACTGAGTGATATGACAAACAGTAAGATGTCCAGAGATTGAACCCGGGGGTAGTCGGAGACAGGGCTTTGTGAGATGAGCCTGGAGGGTGATCCAGGACCAGATTCTGGGAGGACTTGAGTGTTAAGCTGAGAACTTCAGATTTCATCCTAAAAGCCAACATCCTCCCAAAGTAGATGATACAGAATGCTAATCCCATTAGGTGTCCCAAAATAAAAGGGAATGGGGGATTTCATGGTCCAACAGTTTAAGAAATCCCAGAAACTATACATCTGCCTCTTGGAAATGTACAATGGACTTGAATTTAGCATGTTAAAGGCTCTGAAAAGTCCTGCAGTTTAAAATTTTTTAATTAAACATTTTAATATTTAATAATAAAAAATGTAATTAGCATTTTCAAAACTTCTTTGGCCACAGAACCCTTTTCTCATGGAGCATATTTACATTTACATATTCTGAAGAATATAATTTAGAAAGTGCTGCAGGAGGGGACGAGGAGTCTTTATGGGTTTTGAGCAGGAAGGGAGCATGCTTAGACTCTGTTTTAGAAAGGTGGCTCTGAGGGCGCCTGGGTGGCTCAGTCCATTAAGCATCTGACTTCGGCTCAGGTCATGATCTCATGGTTTGTGGGTTCGAGCCCCATGCCATGTTGGGCTCTGTGCTGACAGCTCAGAGCCTGGAGCCTGCTTTGGATTCGGTGTGTGGGTGTCTCTGTCTTCCCCTCCCCCACTTGTGCTCTGTCTCTCTCTCTCTCTCTCTCTCTCTCTCTCTCTCAAAAATAAATAAACATTTTTTTTTTTTTTAATTTAAAAAGTCGGGGCACCTGGGTGGCTCAGTCGGTTGAGCATCCAACTTTGGCTCAGGTCATGATCTCACGGTTCGTGAGTTCAGGCTGCGCATAGGGCTCTGTGCTGACAGCTCAGAGCCTGGAGCCTGCTTCCGATTCTGTGTCTCCCTCTCTCTCTGCTCCTCCCCCATATGCGCTCCGTCTCTCTCTGCCTCTCAAAAATAAACAAAACTAATAAAAAAATAAACAAAATTAAAAAAAGAATTTAAAAAGAAAGAATTTAGGAAGGAAGGAAAGAAGGAAGGAAGGAAGGAAGGAAGGAAGGAAGGAAGGAAGGAAGGTAGCTGTGGCAGCCAGTCGCAATGGGAGAGACTGGAGGCAGGAGGGGAAAAGAGAGGCCCTGAGCAGTTCAAGCAAGATGTAATAAGGATTGAAACCAAAGGTTTCAAATGTTTCAATGTTTTCTTTCTCTTTTATTTCAAGCCGCATTGTTGTCTTAAAATTGGAAAATCAGTGTTGCTATAATAAATCATAGCACAAGGATTTTACTCAGGCATAAAATCTGAATGAGAAAAGCAATCTGTGCAATCTTCCATCTTCAAAGGAAGCATTTAGCCCAACAGGGTGTTGGAACACAATGGCCATCTGTTTCTGCAAATCACTGGAGTTCATCGAGGCTTTCCAATCAGACAGACCCAGATTCACGTCCCGGGTCCACACCTTAGTGGTCCTATGACCCGCGGCAGGTGGCCTCACTTCTCTGTGTCTCCATTTTCCCATACAGTGAAGAGGAAGAACAATCCTTTTCTCACAGGCAGCTTTAAGGACTGCGTGCGGTGACATGTGCAAAGTCCTTAGTGTGGTGCCTGGCACGTGATAACATAAAACAGATGTCATTGCCCTTCTGTATTAGTGGGGATAGGCTGCGCCGGGCTGCAGTAACCCTCTAAATCTGGGAACCCCTAAATCTCAGCAGCCAAACGCATCAAAAGCCTATTTCTCACTCAAAGTCCACCTGTGATTCCGCATAGTCTCCAGGGTAACTGTCTTCCACGAGGCCGCTCAGCGATCCGGGCCCCACCACCAGGCAGCCGGCCGGCCTTACAACAACAGTTCTGGGCCTCAGCCCATTAGGGGCAAATGGTGCTTCACGCACAGCACACTGGCCAGAATTGGCCATGTGACCCCCCCCCCACTGGTAAATGGGCTGAGAACTGTGGACAAGCAGCTGGGGTGTCGGGGGAGCCCCTGCCTCTGCCGCTCCTTCGTTCCCTTCGGTCAGCCCACTTAACCTCTCTGAGCCTCAGTGTCCTCATCTGCAAAATAGGGCTCATACTTCCTGCCCTACCTTGCGTGGGATTGTCATAGGGGTATGTATGATTATGTTGGTGAAAAACGCTAAGTTAACGTGAGAGGTGATTGTATGCTTACTTTTTGCTATGCCAAAGCTATGTCACTCTCTCTGGTCCATAGGAAAAATGTACCACTTCAACCCTCCTTAAATCTACGTTCCTATTCTTATTGCCCTGACGCATCCTGTCCCTAGATTGCTCGCTCCCCCCTCTCATTTGGGCCTTTTTAATTCTTTTTCAGTGAGATCATTAGGTCACAGTAGCCTTTGGTGGCCGGTTCTTGGAGTGGCACAGTAGGGCAGCACATCCTACATGGAAAAGGAGACCTTGAAGTGTCACGAGGGATGACAAAGGGGCCACCAGCACATTTCTCCTGGACAGCAGAGAGAGCTCTCAGGGGTTCTGCATCACAGGATCTATGGTTGCTTAGATCCCTAAGGAGCAGCAGACAGGGGTGTGTGTGTGTGTGTGTGTGTGACCAGTATTCCCTCAAACATGGACAATGACAATGTGGACCGCCAAGCTCCATGGTATGCTTCAACTGCCAAATAACCAGTGCAAACTCAGGGGACTGTAGGTGCGGGGAGGGGACAGCACTCTTGCCCTACTCAGACCCCCTGGGAAACTTGTGTCTCGGATGGGACCCAGACCCCATGCAGAGAGTGACAGGAGGACAGGAGGAAGGGAAAGGGCTAAAAACTGTGCCACATAGAAAGGGTCGATGTCAACCCAGCAAAGAGAGGTGTCCGAGGAACACAACCACCGGAGCTTAGGAAGGAGCCATGGCTTGCAGGGGCCCGGACGGCAGAGCCCATGACCATTCGGCAAAGTTCTGGGGATTCAGGTCTCAGCTTAGGATGAGGAAGAACATTCCCATTTTAATCTGACTCATCCCAAAAATGAACTGAGCTTCCTTAGGAGGTAGTGAGTGTCTCATCATCAGAGGTGTGCAAAGACGAACCCTTGGCAGAGAGTACACACTAAGGAGTGGAAGCGAAAGAAAATGTTTGAGTCTCTTCAAGCCCAAAAGGTGTGTGAATCCACAAACTGGAACAGTGTGATCTCAGAAGACTTTATATGTGTGTATATAAGGAGAGAAGGGCGGGGGCGGGGAGGAAGAGAAGAGGGCCTAGAAAAGTGAGCAGGCTGTGGGGTGAAGAAGGGGGCATGCCCACCCACGTGGTGGGGGGGGGCCTGGAGGATCCCCAGCGTGGCCAGCGGGGGGCAGCAGCACCAATCACAGCATCCTGTTTTGGGACAATCTTTGCAACATTGCACTTTGGGGGCTCCCAGTCCGCCTGCCTCCCTGAATGACAACAGGAAAATGAAATGGATGCTTTGTTCTCACTTGCATTACCCTGGGGCACGTGTGTCTCTGGGCTTTGTAGTCTTTTGTCTTACCCGGCTCTTGCTCAGTGCTCAGAGCAGCCCTTTAAAGCAGGTGACTCTGGCATTTCTCCAGGAGAACCTGGGGCTCAGCAGGAGCAAGAGCTTGGGGCCAGAACCCTCATCCAGAGGCAGGGCCCGTGGCTGTCCGTCATCCCAGGGCACTGTGCTGTCGCCCTACTGCCGCTTAGCCAAGGGCAGACGGTAAAATCTGAGATGCAGCGGAGAACAGGAGAGGGGGCACTTGACGCCCGCCCACGCAGCCACCTTCCTTTCTCCTTGATGAGCTGGGACTCCCAGAACTCCAGATGAGCCAGGGTTCCAGTGAGCAGCACAAACAACAGAAAGGGCCCTGGGCTAGGAGTCAGGATGCAGGGATCAAGTGTGTGCCCCTGGGTGAGTTGCAGCCTATTCCCGGACTAGGTGTTCTCTGGGCAAAATGGGAACAAGGGTGATGACCCTACTAAATTTTTAGGGTTGTTAGGCAGATCTAATGGCGTTGAAAACCATAAAATTGAGTGCACGTGCCCAGCAGTGGTGAAATACAGTAGCTCTGTCCAGGATCCCGCATGCTCCAGCTTCCTGATTTAGAGCATCCTCACACCCTAGTTCTGTCCCCTCCCTGTTCTCACCAGGCTGGGTGTGGACTTGACAGCAGGGAGTCACTGTGAACCAGCAGCCAGGCCATGCGGCAGGCTTCCGTGAGAGGGCGATGAGAAACACCGCACCTGCATGGCCAGGCTGAGTAGGGCCAGCTTGGTGGCCTTGAGGCGTCAGCTGAGCAGGAGAGACGGCCAGTCCTGCCAAGGACCAGGGCTGGGCAACTTGAACCGGGCCCTCTGGGAGCTCTACTCACTTCTGGGGCCACAGACCTCTCCCCAGACCAGCGGCAGTTACCCCCACAAAGAGGCCGGAGGGATTCTGGCCTAGAGGCAGGATGTGGGTGAGTGGGCACTTGAGCAGGCATGCCCAGGTCTAACTGGAAAGTACAGGAGGAGGGACTGCCTTTGGCCAACTCGGGGCCAGGACGAAATCTCGAGTAGGGCAGGGCACCAGAGTGACCGCGGAGGCAGCTCGTGGCTGGAGGTGCCTGGCCAACCGTGTGCCCTGGGGTGGAGGAGAGCACCGTCTTGGGACACTTGAAACTCATTGCTGGCACTCTAGTGACCAGGGCACGCTTTGGTGTAGTTTGGGATTTGTGGTTTACAGCAAAGGTTTGGGAAGTTGGGCAGACCAGGGAGCAAGTCGCGGCTCCAGCATTTAGTGCCTGTGTGACCTTGAACACGGCACTCAGTCTCTCCTCTACTCATTTAGCACCCCTGAAAAGGGACTCACTAGAGCTCACTCATGCAGTGATTGTAAGAATGCAATGGGGTGTATATATGACATGCTTAGCCCAGAGTCTGGCATGTGGAGGAACATTCACATGGCGGTGAAGAGGGGTTATCCCAGGACCAGGAGGGGACTTTATGGGCCTGGCCATGGATGGATGAGGCTGATGATGGGCGTCAAGGCTGGAGAGATACGTGGGGCCCATCATAGAGGGTCACGATGCTGCGGTCACGAGTCAGTGCGTCTTTCCTGCGGTCTGAGAAGCATTGAAGGTCTCTGAGTTGGGGGCCTGGGTGGAATCAGAAAAGAAGGGACACCCTGGGTTCTGGTCTCACCCGGGTGGAGCGGTTCTCTGAGCTAGACAACACGAGAGGAAGGGCAGGTTTAAGGGAGAGAGTGACAAGTTCAGATGGAAAACGTTAGGTTGGCGGCCCAGGAGCATCGAGGAGAGGGGTGCCCCACAGAGAGATGCCCCTCCGGGGGAGGAAGGGGAGCAAGAGGGCCCCAGCAGAGAAAGGCATAGATCTGGGAGAGGGCAAGGCCTGGAGGTGACAGGAGAGAGCCCATCCAGAGTGGCCTTTGAGGGTAGGAGACTAAATAGGGTCCCTCATCTCTGGCCACTAGGGTGGGTCGTGGAGACCATGGGGAGCATCGCAGTGGCCTGGGGAGAGTGGTGACAGGTTACAGAATGTAGCTGGCATTCCAGATGCCTTTTTCAGAAAGCTCGGTTGCAGGGCAAGAGGAAGGGGCAACTAGCTCGAGAAACAGAAATCGCCCAAGGAGGAGTTTTGGACGAGGCTGGGGGCTGGGGTGGAGACAGAGGGTAACTCCCCAGGGAGACAGGAGCACGGCGTGCCAGAGGCTTTCCTTCCCTCAGTCACTGTCCGGGTGGTGCTGGGTACACATGAAGTGACTGTTGTCTCATGAAGCTCTGGGTTTTGTTTATGCTTAGGATTTACCTTACAGTTCACAGTCTCACTCTTCCTGCGGGCTCTGCAGGTCACAGGCCTCCCTTCTCTGCAGCCCCTCTTGTCTCCCGCTGCTCTTTTCCTTGATCTGCTCATCCCCTGCCTACCCCCTCCTCACTGGGGCGCCACCAGGGGGCCCTCTGGCCTCTGCCTGCCCAGGACACCCAGCCGTGGCTCCCACAGGCACGCTGGGAAATGCTGGCCTGCGGCTTTCTGCCTGTGGGTTGAGGCATCCTGGTCCTGCTGAGGTGGGTGCAAGCCAGACTCTAGGCAGACGACCCTGCGTCCCATCTGGTGCTGCCACCGCGGAATCACGGAATGTTGGCGCTTGAGGGGACCTCACAGGGTAAGGGGCCAGCAGACTTGCTGCTTCTAGAAAACTCAGGTGACCATGTGAACAGTTAACCCATATTTCCACGTACCCCAGTGTCAGCTGAGGTCTCATGGGCCCTGAGATCTGGGAAGAACTGCCTCAAACCCCCCAGATGGGGAAGCCAGGGACTAGGGACGCGCTGGACAAGCAGCATGGACGTGGGTGGGTGGCAGACAGACCCAGCTCACGCGGCCAGGCCCTGTGCTTCCTAGCATCTCATTCAGGAGAAGCCAAAAATCTGGGTGTTCCTGTGAATCACCTGAGTTTTAAGTCTTGCCTATGAAGACAAAAAAAATGTAAGCACTGTGTGGGTCAAGTAAAACGTGTCAATGGCCCTCACGCCGCCCAGAGGCTGTGAGCTTCTCCCTGCCCTAGAACTGAGGGAAGACCCACACGCTGGCACCCAGCCGTCCTCTGGTGATTGTCTCTCTTGAGGATGTGCCACTGGGTCATCGACTCAGCTGGGGAGGTGTGTGTTTGGGCACTGGTCTCATTCCCCAGCACAGGCAGGCTTGTGCTGACAGGGGCCGCTGCAGACCATGACACTGACACCCGAGAAGCAGGGGGGCCACCGCCCGTTCACCGGGCGCCTGGTGAAAGCACCCTCACGATCGAGCGCCTCTTGGCTTTGGGTTCGGTGGCAACATCCGTGAGCTCTTCCTGCTCCAGGCTTGCCCCGGAGGCCTCAGACACAGGCCCCAGGAAAATAGGGGCACCTTCGAAGGCCCACCTCCCCAGGGAAGGGAACAGAGGCCGCAGGAAGTGGAGCTGCCCCCCACCCCCAACCCTGCTTTGCAAGAAGGAGATGGTGCTTGCCTCCGCCTCTGGCTTGCTGTGTAACCTTAAGCAAGTCTCTTGTCCCATCTGAGCTCCGTTTCCTCACCTGTATAACATGGGTATCAAATTCCCGGCTCCTTCACCAGACTGCCCTGAGGTCAAGATCAAAGAGGGACTCTCGTACGAACACATATGGGCTCCAAAGGGCTAGAAAGATTAGGACCTATTACAGCACTCGTCAGCCCTTAACTTCCCCCAAGACAGTCCTCACCCCAGCGGTGAGCCTTTCGCAACCATGAGATTTCCCACAAGATTCCAAATGCAGAATGCCTGTCTGAACAGGACCAGGCGGGGGTCTTGCTGTCCAAATGGTGTCCTCAGGCTGACCAGGGCTCCTTGCCCTCCTCGGTGAGGTCCTGGCCACCTCCTCCACCTCATCTCCCCTCCACAAAGCAGGGCTCCGTGAGGATGTGGCCAGAGGGCATCAGGTGAGCGGCTCTGGGCCCCATGTTTGTTGTTCTGGAAGTTGTTCCAGGCCTATGTGAGCAAGGGCGCATAGCACCAACGGATTGGATACACCCAAAAGCCAGCTCCGGGGGGCTGATACGGGAGTGCCTAGCACCCATGAGTGGCAAATCCTCATAAATGTTGTGGTGAGCAGCCCACAAGGCTGGCCCCTCCTGTGCCAGCCTGCAGCATGACCCAGTGCCCAGGGCACAGGACCGGGCTCAGGACACCTGCATCTGGGCGTCTACTCAGTCACCCACTCGCTATGAGTGCTCTGCGGGCCTCAGTTTCTCCATCTGTAAAAAGAGGAATTGGACTAGTGCATTTAGTGTTTGGAAATGGGCAGCGAGGGGAGGGAGATTTGCACTGTTCCAGTGACCAGAAACCACGCCTGGCTTTTAGGGCCCACAGCCTAGGAGCTCTGAGTGCCCTGCACTGAACAAGACAGTCCCTCACAGCAAAGAATTGTACCCTCTCCAAAGAAGAACATGTGGGAGCATCCCTGTTGAGAAACCCCGGTGTGTGATCTCACAGGTCCCTTCCAGATCTGGGATCCTGAAAAAAATTCACCCAAACTCATAACCAAACATTCTAAAAAAGAAATTCTTACCTTGAAATGACAGCTCTAGCTTTGCTGCCTCAGAGATGTGGGGCTGCTGCTGTTGAGATAAGCAGCCCAGCCCCAGA
Source organism: Leopardus geoffroyi (assembly GCF_018350155.1). Lineage (NCBI taxonomy): Eukaryota > Metazoa > Chordata > Mammalia > Carnivora > Felidae > Leopardus > Leopardus geoffroyi. The sequence goes on along the minus strand of NC_059342.1, from coordinate 60,864,960 downwards.
GGGATCCAGAAGGTTCCTCCCGGCTCTAGCGCTCTGTGACTCTGCAGTGGGAGATAATGATGATGGTTTACATATAAGGAGCGGGCTTTCCAGCCTCTAAGGCCTGCTAAACACACCATTTACCTCCTTTGATGGTCTTGCCAACCCTGGGAGGTTGCAGGTGAGCAAATCATGGCTCAGAAAGGCTTAGGGATGTGGTTAAAGTCACATAGCTGGCAAGTGATGGACCTGGGGTCTGAACCCAGGGCCCTTTCCCGTCCTTGCCCAGACTTCCTTGATGAGACTCCCTCACCATTTCCCCCAGAAGAGGCATTCACCTGCCTTCCCAGGAAAAGAAAAGCATCTCAGGATTCTGAAATGCAGCCCATGAAGGCCAGACACCCTCCCCTCCCCTCCCCTCCCCTCACCACACACATTCAAATTCACATTGATATACATACATATACTCTCCTCTAGTAGAAAAAAACACCAATTTTACTATGTATTTCAAAAATCAACTTTGAAATTAAAAAAGGAGAAGAGGAAGAAGAAGGAGGAGGAGGAGAAGGAGGCGGAGAGGAAGAGGAGGGGGAGAGGAAGGGGGGGAGGGAAAGGAGGAGGAGGAGGAGGCAGAGAGGAAGCAGCAGCAGCAGCAGGAATGGCCCAGTGAAAAAGTTCTGAAAGCCAGCTTCTGGGAGCTGGTCAGAAGGTAGAAGGCACCCCTCCTTCAAAGAAGCACAGGCTGAGTAAGGCTTGGGAACCTGAGCCACTCACAGCAGTGGCAGGCATAAAAGGTCCAAGGGACCAAGAGCCCCGTGGTCACAGGTGAAGCATATGGCTCCTTTCACTCCCACCATCCAGAACCCCCACCCCAACCTCCCTGCCCAGACTTGAAACCCTGGCCGGCCCCACGCAGGACACACAGAAGCCCAGTGTGGTTGAGATCTGTTCCAGGGTCAGAACATACAGACAAGCTGTGTCAGGTCTGTGCTGGTACTAAGCTATCACCCAAGTGTCAGGGGTGTGTGAGTGACAAGAGAATCTGCATTTTTGACCAAAGATCTGCTAAGCCGAGGACCAAACGTCACTCTCTTATGTAAGATCCTTTAAGGCCTCGTTGCCCAGAAGGCGGTCCCTGGACCAGCAGCATCAGGGTCACCTGGAGCTGCTTGGAAATGCAGCATCCTGAGCCGCAGCCAGACCTCCCGCCCCCATCTGCACTTTAACAAGCTCCCTGGGTGGTTTGTGTGCACAGCATGGAGTAAAAAGCAGTGTCAGCCCCTCACTTACTACCCGCCAGCCACGCTGGCCTCCTCTTGCTCCCTAAAACATGCCAAAGTCTTTGACATTTCAGATCTTTCCCACCTGTTGTTCCCTCTCTCAGGAATGCTCTCCCCCTAGGTGCTCACATGGCTGCTCTTTCTCACCCTTCAGGCCCTCAGACTGAAAGTCACCACTTCAGAAAAGCCTTCCCGGACTGCCTGACCTGCAGTCGGTGCCCCCCTCGGCACTTTTCTTTGGCTGCGCTGATCACCGTTCTGTTCACAGCTGCACTGCGTGGTTTGCGCTCGCTAGAGTGACCACTCCAAGAAGGCAAGCGCCCTGCCGGTGTCTATACCTGGACCCGGCGTGGAGCATAGTCCATGGCACACAGCAGGCACACGAGACTGAGTCGATTCTGAATAAGTGAGTGTAGGACAAATACAGTCATGAAATATAGGACAAATGTAGTCATCCCTCAATGTGCACAGGCTCACATTAACTGCACCGTAAGTTAACCCTTGGACTCGCTTTGCACCTGGGAAACTGAGGTCTCCAGAAGGGTGGGGCGTGCCAGACGCTCACCCAGCAAGTCTACGGTAGAGCAAGACCAAAGCCTTTGGCCTTTCAGGACTCACCACCTCCACCCCTGCCCGACTCCCTGCCTGTCCGTTTGTGCGGCCTGACAAAGCAGGATGTTTGCAGGGGCCACTGACCTACATTGTGAGTAATTGCATTATGCAGAGGGACTCTCGGGCCAGCTGCTCTCCTTTTGCTGCACAGATGGGGGAGGCTTTCCCGGGCAGCTTCTGCAGGCCTCCCGCCGAGCAGCGGTCGGACCAGGAGTCAGGTGTGAGCCCTTCCAGCCTCTGGCCCTCACGGACAGGCGTGGCCTCTCTGCTGGGCACCGCACCCTGTCAGGCAGGAAGAGCATTTTATCAGCTTGCATTCCACTCCCAGCGCCAAAGCATAGCCTTCACAGAGCTCCGGGGGCTTCAGAGGAGGCCGCTATTGAATGTTCAGCGGTTAAGTCATTCCTCCCACAAACAGCACCTCACAGTTTATACAGCAGGGTTATAGGATTATACATACCCACTGTCTCCTTGGAATGTGATGTGGTGCTTGTGAGAGGCAGGGCAGGCTGGGAAGAGCATCTGGTGAGGGAGGAAAGAAAAGTGACTGGTTCGGGAGGCAGACAGACCTGGGGTAGAACCCAGCTCCAACAGGTACTAGCTAGAAATTTGGGGCAAGTTCTTTCATCTTTCTGTGCCTCGGTTTTCTCATCTGCAAAATAGATACAACACTTTGTTGGAGGCTTCAACAAGACAACATATGGAGACCTCACAGCTTAGTACCTAGCACGCTGCTGCCACCCGTGACAAGAGAACTGGGTGTTCTTAGGGTGCCTGTTACTGGATGAGGTCAACTCACTCCCCCTCTGAGGCTGCTTCTCGTGGAATCGTCCTGATCTTACTAGAATGGAAGAGCCCTGAGGACAGGGCTTTTGTCAGCCCTGGTTACTGCTGTATTCCCCCCTGCCCAGAACAGTACCTAGCAGGTGGCAGTGCTTTATAGTTGTGTGTTGAATGAATGAATGATTACTTAGGTAATTGCCCAGGTGGGCGGCAAGTAAGGAAGAAAAATAGAGGAAAAAAAGCAATTTGAAAGCTCTTGTAGGCTATTCAGCCATGGAAATTGATTTAGACCAGTCGAAACGCTGTAGTGCCCAAAAGTATGGAGAAGCAAGATTGCAATCCTGGCTTAGACCCTTATACGAGATCACAGCATGGCATCCGCAGGGGGTAATGCCCTGTGATCGCTGGCCCTGGACTGCATGACAGTCCCACGCTGGGAGTGTGGATGAGTATAGGGCCAGATAGGCCTGGGTCCTCCAGCCCCACCTTTCCCAATATCCCCTACCCTCCCACAGCACTCCCACTGCGGGGAAGTGGCGGGGGGGAGAGGAGGGGTCCTCCAAGGTGCCTGGAAATCTGGCCTCCTGTAAGACCACTGGGTGCTTTCTTAAGTAACCCAGGATGCTGCTTCCGGCTTTGCGGCCCCACCGAGCCACAAAAGTAGCTCTGTGTCCTCAGTTGAGGGTGATCCACGGCGCCGGTCCAGACCCTCCACGCTGGTCTTGGATGCCCTCTAGTGGCACTTTGGTGTATGACAATTCCAAGTAAGGGCTCAGGTGGTGGTGCCTTTCCACACCCCCACCATCCTTCCTCCCCCAACATCCCACCCTTTGCATCATCAAATGCGTCTCTCCCCATGTGTGTGACTGTTCAGACCACTCTGAACTCAAGTCCCAGGCACGATTAGAATCGATCAGATAAGAAAAGGCATGGCTTTTACAGTTGGCTTTGAGATTCAGTACAGGGGTACTGACTATTCAAACTCCCCACCCCCTGGCCCCAGGAGTACATGAACCTCATCACTCCTAAAACCACCCAACCCCTGCCACTCTTATCCATGTACAGTGTGAACAGACATGGGGTTGTGTGAGGATGATGTTAATGACCAGGAGATTTTTGTGGCTTACTTCTGGATCAACACCTTTGCACTAGCCCATCCTCAGGACCACTGACTTCTCTGAACTCTTGACTGGCCCTTGATTTTTTTGCCGCGCTCCCACCTCTGCAGTGGTGGCTGTGCTTAAGTTTATTGAGATGGGTAAGGGACTAAAAGACCAGATGTAAGGATTAGGATTTCAGAATGGGGAGCATGGAGGGGATGGGAGTGGACAGGCTACCGGCAAGTTAAAAGGTAACCTGGCTAGAATGTCAGCTGCAGAAGGAGGAAGACAGAGCTAGCAGCAGTTTGATGAGAACTACCTAATGGAGTCTTAGTCAACCGTAAGGAACATATGAATCACCAGTGGAAGGTAGTCGTTTAGAAAGCCAAGGATATGTGGAGCAAGGGCATAGGCAGACTCGCTCAGGACCACCACCTGGAGTGCTAAGCTCGTTTACAGGCCTATAGATCAATGGTGAACCTGAGCAGTTTGAAGGACCAGGTCGACTCATGGCAGGAGGTGATGTGTACCTTCACGGCAGCTCTTTCCTCCTGAGGAAGGGTGTGCAGACTCAAGAAGAGAACTTGGGATTATTCTGAGGACCCCAGAGGAAAGGCAAGGACCAATGGGTGGAGGTACTGGAGGAGAAGGTTCTGGTTCAGTAAATGAGCTGTGTAACCACTCACCAACAGTGGGAGGGGGCTCTCTGTCACTGGGGATAGAAGAGCCAGACAACCATTCTTGGCCTCCCACGAATAGAGTTTTCATAACATTGAACAATGGTGTATGATAGCGTCAGTCCTTTATACACAAAGAATCTAAGAGTCTGTCATAAATTATTGCCTTTCATTGGAGAACAACAGATACTATCATCATTAATGGGTTTGCTATTCATGCATGACCGTAATGGGCCTGTGCTACTGCATTCTGATGTCTGCTTGGTTGTCAGACATTAGAGAAACCCAAGTTTCACTGTTATAAGTCACTGTTGAACCTTGGGACCAGCTCCTTTCTCAGTCTCCTCAATTAAATGGTGAAAGTAAATTAGGAAACCCCCATTACCCTTACTAGAATCCAGCCCAGCTCCTGGGCGGGTAGCAGTAGAGGGGAAATTTCTAGCCTGGCAACTCTGACTGTGGTTCCTGGAGATCACCTCCTGGGTTGGCTCTCACTAGTACCCACGGCTGCCACTGCAGAGGCCTATGTGTGGACTCAATGACCATGGAACCAAAGAGTCTGAGCTAAGGCTTTCTGTGGCTTGAGAAAACAAAAGGAAAATCAAGCTTAAGAGAGCATGCGGCTGGATGATCTGGTTACAAAATGGCCTTAGGGTGCCATCATTTCCCAAATCACAGGAGTCCAGGCCATTGCCTGCCTCAAAGGCCAGGCCTAGAGAGCAGGGCCAAGAGAAATAAGTTTCCCATTCCCGGTTACCTAAGGCCTGCTTTCCACATCCCTGGATCCCACCAAAGTGCTCCTTCTTCCTGGTGAGCGACCCTGGGGATGCCTACCTCTTCTTCTCAGGCATGTGGCTTTACTCCGGGCCTCAACAGGACAACTTCATCCTGGACACAGTTCTTTGATGAGATACCCTCAGTGTGTATCTGTTCGAAAGGCAAATAGATTCACAAATACATCTTCAACTTTACTTAGTAAATTTGTTGTTTGGATGTAGAGATCCTAAAACTATTTTGTATCTATTTAGCATTGAGCAAATGAGTGACTATTGTGATATTGTGGAAAGCCAGAGATCTCACTGCAAGAAAAGAAAGATGCAAATACGGAATGGGAAGAAGAGCCCCGTGGTGTAGGATTTTATCTCTATCTATCTATAAACAGATGGTAGAGATATAGGGATAGATACATAGAATGATGATGGATGGATGGATGGATGGATGGATGGATGGATGGATGGAAGGATGGATGGGTGGATAGATGGATGGATAGATAGATAGATACATAGATAGATAGATAGAGGAAGGAAGTAATGATACCCTAGGAACAGTGAGCACATCTGGTGCCCAGATCTTGGTTTCTCAATATCATTCTCCACTGAAAAGAACCAAGACTCCTCAGAGAAATGACTGATTCTAGGCTGGGGAAAGGAAAGCACAAAAAAGTGCAAGTCCTTGGTGTTCTGAGGAGTGGTAAAGTGCTCCAAAAAATTATAGGGATGTATTGAAAAAACACACGAGGCTGCATGAAGGAGCCAGTTTCCCACTGGCCAGATCTCGGAAAATTTGAGCGTCAAAATGAATGATAGTAAGGATTATAAAGCACTGAATGAAAAATTAACCCCTAAATGCATACTGACCTACATAAATAAATGGAAGGAAAAGTAAGATCTTGTTTACAGTGGCATGCCAAGTATTTAAATAAAACAATAAGAGTTAGAAAGTCACCATTTTGCAGCCACCAGAGGAACATGACTCAGGTAGAAACCATCACTGGATGCTGAAACCACTGGGTTGATGATGGGGAAACGGAATACTCACACAGTCTCAAAGTATCTCCCACAGATTATTTATTAATTACAAGAGGGAAATGGTACCTTTGAAGTGGAGAGATCTGGCAGACATCACCTGAATCAAATGATCACAGTAACATCACCAATAACGGGACAAAGTGCCATCAAGTGCCACTGATGTGAAGCTCCAAAGAGGGAAAAACATCACTTTACATAGGATTCCTGCCATGAATGCATAACCCGAATCCGATCATGAAAACACATTTGGACAAACCCAAATTGGAGGACATTCTACAAAATAGCTAAACTGGATTCTTCAGAAATACCAATGACATAAAAGACCAAAGTAGGATGAGGAATTGTTGAAGATTAAAGGAGACTAAAGACATGACAAGTAAATGCAGGACCCAGTCCCAGATTGGATCCTGCTTTGGAAAAGCCACAATTGTCTTAAAGGATATTATTATTGAGCCAATTGGCAAAATTTGAAAACTGATAGTATATTAGATAATATACTGTATCAGTGTTAAATTTCCTCAATTTGGTAAGTATATGTGGTTATGTAAGAGAGTCTCCTCATCCTTAGGAAATACTTGCTATATATTTAGGTCAGGATGTCTATAACTTACTCTTGAATGGTTCAGAAAAAAATATGTAGAATATATATATATATATTTTTCATTCTCTGGGTGTGTTTTTCTCCTTTTTCCACCATGTGGCTGATTATTTCCCAGAGATTGCCAGCTAAAATTGTTGAGAGAGAGAACACATTTGGGTAAGATCCTCTCCACCATCCCTTTTCAAGCAGAGCACTTTGTACTAGGAAACCTCGTAAGTCTTTGACCAGACTCTGGATTGGCAGCTGTAGGTCAGGTACCCACACTTTGACCTATCAGCTTTGGCCCAGGGTAGGTCATGTGGTATATAACATGGCTGCTACCACTGCTCCCTCATTCAGGGTGATGGGCAAAAAGGTCTCCTTCTTCTGGCCTAGCCAGTAGTTACTGGGGTTAATCCCAAAGACACCTGAAGGCCTCTTGACATAACTGTGTGCCTCATTCTCACCCTCACTCTTTCAACAAACATTACAGATGTATGCTCTGGGCCTGGTCCTATGCTAAGTACTAGAGGCACAGGAAGTGACCCACTCCCTACCTTCAGGAGATCTGAGTCAAGTTTGAAAGGCATGAAGAACAGATGACTAGAGTGCAGGGCTGAATCATGACCAACAAACAGAAGGCAGCCTCATGGGAACACAAAAGAGGGGCCCAAAAGGCCTCCTGGGCAAGGGATTGGCTATGGCTCATGGGAGGGAAAATGGCCATCAGATGGGGCCCTGGCTGCTGGAAGGGTGCCCAGTGCCATCCCTGGGTTTCTGTTTTCTCTTTGCACAGCCGGACCCAGCAGGACGGGACATCTCCATCCGCCCTCTCCTGGAGCACTGTGAGAACACCCATATGACCATCTGGCTTGGCATCGTCTATGCCTACAAGGGCCTTCTCATGGTAGGTGCGGAGCAGAAGGCAGAGGTTGGGGGATGCTTCTCTGTCAGAGCTCTCTCTCCCAGGTGCCTCTGTGAACATAAAAATAAACAGAGCCCCCAGGACTAAGCACTTAACTGTCTGCCAGGCCCGGTGTCTGCCACGTGTTACCTCAGTTCCCACAACAGCCCTCTGAGATAGGTGCAGACAGTGCTGAGAAGGCTGAAGCTTGGTTTTCCCGAGGTCGCTCAGCTAGTAAGTAGCAGATTCAAGAGCTTAACCACAGAGTAACCCCAAAACTTGTGAGTGTGCCTCACGGTGGCCACCATACCACTCCCGGAACAACGGTCGGTCGACATCTACCACACGTTCACATCCCACATTTTACTGGATTCTCTCAAAGTCTGTGGGAGGTGAGTGGAGTCATCCTCATCTTATGTAGATGAGGAAAGTCAGGCTCACAGAGGTTAAAGGGCGCCTGGTAACCTCCAACCTCCGAACCCAGTACTCTTTCCACTCCACCCAACTGTTGGTGTCAAAGGTCACATACCAAGCCCACCAGACACATCTGGAATGATTTGAAAAGGACAGCCGCGCCCCCACCTTATCCCAGCTTGACCCCTGAATCTTCTCTCCACATCCTGTGCAAACCATGCCTCCACTGAAATCCCTCCAGTGACAGGAAACCAGGTACCATACCCTCCTTAGGTCTTTGTACAGGAAAGTTACGTCACCATCCGTATAGTCACCATCTGTATATAAGTCGCCTCTGTATAGCTTCCACTTAGAGGCCAAGAATGAAGCCCTCTCCAAAGGTCAGGTAAACCAGGTTTTCTTGTATTGCTCAAACGTATCCTGCTGCTTCAGAGAACTGTTACTGAGGGGCCACACCAGAGGAGCATATACTAGGCAACCCCAGGCAAAGATTGTCCCCAACTCCATACTGGTTGAGACAAGTTTCCATAGGGATTCTTTGAAGATCACTGGGCTGCAATCTGGGCCCCACAAGGTAATGACCCTGAAGGTGTCCCCAGGAGGTGCCCGGAGTGGAACTGGGACTTGGAGGCTGGCCAACAGCCCTGCGCTTGGAGAAGGGCACTCAGGAGACATGGTCACTAGAGCTGTCAGAGACAGTGGCATGGACCGCAAGGCAGATCCATCATTAGTGGGCAAAGTTGCCAGAAGGCAGCTTTCGAGTCCACAGTAAAGAAGGATTTTGTCCAACAGAGCAGTGTCTGCAGATGTGGTGGCGCCCCCTAGGAAGGAAGTGCTCCCTGTCACGGGAAGCATGGTGGTACCTATGACTTGAGACCCCTAGCACTTGCTGAATAAAGAGAGTGAAACGAGACTCTCCAGGACGCCTCTGGCTCCATGTTCCCTGATCCTGAGACACTGTGAAATTAGATTATGCTGAATCCGATTGACTCTTTAAACTGGATTTATCTGTAACGTTTTGACCATCCATTATCTTCTCCACCTACTTGCAAAAGTGGCTGGAGATGACTATATCTCTTCCAGTGAAGCTATTACCTTCAGTCAGATCGTGTCAATAAAAGCTGTATTTGGCAGCACATGTGCTTTACTGTTTCCAGTGTATGCACAGAATAACCCACAGCCCTCCTGGCCCTTAGGGTCTGTGACTAAAATTCTACCCACCCCCCAGGTCCTCCTGCTCTGAAACCACAGCATTTCAAGGCTGGAAAGAGTGTGCCCAGCCCTGCAGGCCCACTCTCCTGTCAGATGTTTCAGGACTCCTGGCCCCTAGTGCGCATCCCCAACAAGTTTTGTTCACTCACTGCTTCCACACCTCTAGTGATGGGGACCTCACCCACTCAAAGTGGCCTGTGCCACCCAGGGATGATGTATTAGTGCCCTGTGGCTGCAGTAACAAACTACCACAAATGGGTAAACACAGAGTGGCTTAAAACAACACACATTATTCTCTCACAGTTCTGGAAGCCAGGAGTCTAAAACCAAGGTTGAGTTGTGCCCCCTCCAGAGGCTCCAGGGAAAATGCTTCCTTGCCTCTCCCCAGCAGCTGATGGCTCCAGGCATTCCTTGGCTTGGGGCTCCATCACTCTGTCTCCACCTCCATCTTCACATGGCCCTCTCTCTTTTCCAGGTCTTTCCTCTGTGTGTCTCTTACAATGACACTTATCATTTGATTTATGGCCTACCTAGATAATCCAGGATGATCTCATCTCAGGACCCTTAATTATATCTGCAAGGACCCCTTCTCCAAATATTCAGTCTCTGTGAATTAGGATATAGACATGTCTTTTAGGGCCACTGTTCAACCCACTATAGATGGGTTATTTTTCTAGAAGGTTCTTCCCTATCTTCAGCTAAAATCTGCCTTGATGTAACTTGTGCCCATGAACCCTCATTCTTCTCCTTGAAGGCCTAAGAACAAGTTACTGTTTCCTCCTGACAGTCTTCAGAGATTTGCAGCCAACCATCAGGTCCCCAGACTCGCCCACATTTTACGACTGGTAGAGACTCTTGTGATGGTGTAGTGGGCCCCCAGACAGGTCAGTGAGGCTCGTCCGGCCTGTGATTCTTCCCTGTAAGAAGTGGACCGCAGAGCCCAGCCAGCATAGGCACTGTGGGACTGAAGGGCCCACACACGAAGGAACTAGCACAAAGCACACTTTCAACAGCGTTGGATTCTTTCCCTCACTCAGCATCTGCTTCCTGGGCTTCTCGCTCCCCCATTTTAAAAGGAATTTTTAAAAAACAAATAGGTCTGGAGGTGCCTGGATGGCTCACCTGATGGAGTATGCAACTCTTATAGGTTTGGGCCCCAAGTGTGTGTGTAGAGATCACTCAAAAATAAATGAATGAATAAATGAATGAATAAATAAATAAATAAATAAATAAATAAATAAATAAAATTATAGGTAGATAGATAGATAGATAGATAGATAAGTAAATAAATAAATTGGTCTGTGAGATAACACATGTAGAGAAAAGGAGAGGAAAGCAGCCATGGTTGTATAAATAATACCAATTACAAAATGACTTTTAACTTACCCTTGTACAGGACACTTTGGTTTGCAAAATGCTTTGTGCAGCACTACAGTCATCTTCTCATTTCATCTGGATACAAACCCTGTGAGGTGGTATTATTATTATTATTCCCATTTCACGATAGTGAAACTGAGGTCCTGAGAGATGAAGTGACTTGCCCCAAATCACAGAGCCAATGGAGAGTAGCAGATTCCAGATCCTCCGGCCTTGTGCCCAGCTGCCCTCCACCACATGGCATTTTGCTGCTGCCGTATTAAGTCAAACCTGAAAACAGAAGCCCTCGGGGTGATATTAAGTAGCCATGCAGTTTTGGATGCCCTGAGCTGCGATGATGAGGTCAGAGGAAAGAGGGGCCTTTGGGGAAAGTCCTCTTGGAAGGGCCTGGACTACAGCTGAAGGCCCTGAACAGTCAGCAGTCTTGGTCAGCTCTCCCCCCAACCCCCGCCCACACCACCATTCTGCAGGGTATTCCGGCTGCTCTTCCTCCACAACCTTCCCTCCCCTTAGACCACCCAGGAAGGCTAAGGCTTAGATCACACTGAACCTCTACCTTGTCCATTTCTGTGGGGAGATATACTGGTTAGGAGTAGAGCTGCAAGTGACAGAAAAGATAGTTTCTTAAGAGATAGTTAACTTCCTTCTTCAGATAAGCAATCTAGGGTTGGTGGGGGGCTCCCAGAATCTCAGCTCCTTGGATCTTGTGGCTCCCCCATCTTTATCATACAACTCCCACGTCATGGTCTAAGATGACTGTTGTGGTCTAAGATGGCTTCTCAAGCTCCACCCATCATACTCCACCCCTACTAGGAAGGAGGAAAAGGAACACCGTTTCCCTTAATAGACACTTCCCAGAACTTGTACACACCACTTCCACCTACGTGGTGCTGTCCTGAACCTATCATACGCCACACCTAGCTCCAAGGAGTGTTAGGAAATGTAATCTCCATTCTGAGTGACTTTGTGCATTGGGAGGTAAATAGAAGTCCCAGACACAGGTGCTCTGGCTTGTTTAGCAGTAAAAAAAAGACAGGACTGAACTTCTAGAAACATAGTCCACTTTTGCCACTGTTTTACTGTGTGGCCTTGGACAAGCCTCTTCCTCCTCTCTGGGCCTCAGTGTTCGCTCTAGAGTGAGGGGAGGCGGTCGAGATCCCAACTGGAAACCCTTCCCACCACCACCTCCTGTATGTGAACTGTGGTGGGGTGAAGGAGAACCAGATGCTCTGACACCCCCAGTCTGCATTTCCTCAGCAGGACTCCACCTGGGGCCACCAGTGGAGACTGAGGGTGACATCCAGAAGGCCTGGCCATGACCCCCCTTCTCAGAGCAGCAGGTGTGTGCCACCATGTGATAACGATGACTTCCCCTTTCCGCTCACCATTTCAGTTGTTCGGTTGCTTCCTGGCTTGGGAGACGCGTAACGTCAGCATCCCTGCCCTCAATGACAGCAAGTACATTGGGATGAGTGTCTACAACGTGGGGATCATGTGTATCATCGGGGCCGCCGTCTCCTTCCTGACCCGAGACCAGCCCAACGTGCAGTTCTGCATCGTCGCCTTGGTCATCATCTTCTGCAGCACCATCACCCTCTGCCTGGTGTTTGTGCCCAAGGTACGGCCCGCCCTCTGCACCCTGCCCTCTGGCCTCTGGTCTTGGACCCTGCACAGAGGGGCACCTGGCCTCCTCCGCCTTCTGGCAGTTTTATGCTTTCTGTACTTGTTATGATCACGGAAAGTTTGGAAAATGCAAACAAGTAAAAACCAGATTTTCCAGAAATCTCACAGAGTCGCATCACCCAAGAATAATCACTGTTTAATGTTTTGTTTTAGGTTTTTTTACTAAAAGCTACATAGTTTTTATGCGTTTCCTCCCAGTATTTTTTTTAATAAGTGTTTCTTTTTTTTTTTTTTTAACGTTTCATTTATTTTTGAGACGGGGGGAGGGGCAGAGAGAGAGGGAGACACAGAATCCAAAGCAGGCTCCAGGCTCTGAGCTGTCAGCACAGAGCCTGATGTGGGGCTCTAACTCAGGAACCACGAAATCGTGAGCTGAGCTGAAGTCAGACACTTAATCAACTGAGCCACCCAGGTGCCCCCCTTCCAGTCTTTTTTAAATGGTTAGGCAGTGATGCTTTTCCCATTAGGGCTGCGATGATAGCTCACATATCATTTTGTAGTTTGCCTTTTTCACTGTTAATGTCTCCTGTGCATTTTCTCACAGCATAACCACCATTGACAGGGGATACCCCGTGTCTTCTTATCTGCTTGATTCCCTTATTGATGAGCATTACAGTCATTTCCAGATTTTTTTTATATTATAAATTAACTTTTTTCTACATAATACATGATCCCCATTTCTGGCTACTCCCTTCAGATAGAGTCGCAGAAGTAGTGTTAGTGGGTAAAAAGGAATAACCACTTTGAACAGCCACTTACATTTTCCATTCATCAGAAGCACTGATCTTGAAGACCAGCCTGAGAGATGTTTCTCAAACCTTATCCTTCCCATCAGCAGGCAGGTGAACCAGAGGCCTTGGTGTCTTGGGAGCCCCTGCAGTCGGCTGGTCTCAGCATCAGAAAAGAAGGGGAAATAGAGAGGGTAGAAGGAATTATTGGCCCGAGTAGGGGAGGGAGAATGGGGTGAAAAGAGATCACTCGGGGTCCATTGTCCCCCAGACCGACTGCCCATGGCACCTCCATCCAGTCAGTCCCCGAGCAGTGTTTTCCCTGGAACACTGATGCCGTATATGCCTTCTTTCTCTGGTTGTCAAAGCTCCAGCCCAAAGCTAAGATCTCTCTGCCTACACTCTGACATCCTCTCGTTCCAGTCAAAGATGCCAGATGGCTCCAAGCCCAGCCCTGACCATGTCACTCTCCTCTGTTACCCTCAACAACTCCTCATTGCCCCTCTGGCTCCAGAATCAAGTCCCCAATATGGGCTGCCTTTCAGGAACTTTGGGTCTCCTCCAGTTTCTCCTAAGAACCCTGTCCACCATCCAAACTGTCCTTCTCCATAAGCACCCTGAGTCCCAGGCCCCCCCTGCATTTGCATATGCCTCTTCTTCCCCCTGGAACTCCCTTTCCTCACCGTCCCTCAGGCTCTCCACAGAGCCCAGCCCAGGCCCACAGCACTCACAGCCCAGCCTGCCCTGGATACTTCCGGCCTCTGGACCATGGGGTCCTGACAGACAGGGGCCACACCTCCCTCAGTCCTGGCTCTCCGGTGCAGGCCCAGAGCCAGACTCAAACCAGAAATGTTTCTTGAATAAATGAGTAAGACCGGGATCAAGCAGTGGCCTTTTTTCTTATATAACAACACTTTTGTCCATGACAGAACTAGTCACCAGTCTGTCCTCAACACTCATCAATGGTTCTAAAAAGCAGAAGGCTTCATTTGCCTCCATCCATTGTCTTCCAGCGTCATCCTCAGGGTTATTTTCCATGTGGAACGAAGCCTAAGGCAGAGTACGGCTCAGCTGGAATCAGGCCTAGGGGTGGGCTCTGCAGGGGGTTCTGGATGCAGGTGGCCTCGGTCAGGAGACCAGACTTCTGCTGACAAGGAAAGAAACAGACTCGGCGAGGGAGGGGGGTGGGGCTGCCCAAGGTCACACACCAGCAAGTGGCAGAGATGAGCCTGAACCCAGGGCTCCGGGCTCCCAGCCTGTGTCTGTGCTGCCTCCAATGCAGGACCTGCTGTGGCAGAGGGGATGGGACACCGGGGAGGAGGACCCCGGGGTTCTCCTTTCAGTCATCCCTTGTCCTTCCAGCTCATCACTCTGAGAACAAACCCAGATGCAGCAACCCAGAACAGGCGATTCCAGTTCACTCAGAATCAGAAGAAGGAAGATTCAAAAACGTCCACCTCAGTCACCAGCGTGAACCAAGCAAGCACATCCCGCCTAGAGGGCCTGCAGTCTGAAAACCATCGCCTGCGAATGAAGATCACAGAGGTACCTCCCTCAGCACCGGCAGCCAGGGCCCCAGCCTCCCGGTCTCGTCCCTCTGCCCCAGAGTAGGGCCTCTTGGGGCTGCCGCTCCTGACCTCGCCCCCTCTGGACATCCCCTTGCATCAGGCTGTGCAGTCCCAGGTGCTGGAGTTACGGCCACCAGAACCAGGGGGGACATAAACTAGACATAGGCAGTTTGTCAGAATCCCCTGGCCCAGGCTCATGGAGGCCAGCAGTGCCCCGATTCAAGGCATCCTCAGAAAGAAAGGAGTTCTTAGAGATTTGTGAGCTTCCAGATTATAGGAGCTTCCTAAGTGTGTGGGGACCACCCCCCTTAATTTGTCACTCTCCAAACCCAGTAACCACCCTCATTCATATGAGGTACAGCGAGACAGGAAGGGGTGAAGAGAAATTTTTCAGACAGGAGAGTTTGCTGTAGCAGAACTCACTGTTGTCCTGAGGGTCCTTAACTGGTCCTTCAGTATTCCAGAGAGGCCACAACTAGAATCCTTTGTGCCCAAGCCGGACCTCAAATTCTGGATTTTCTATACCTGGGAGGGGAGACCACATTACCTTCCCCTTCTGCACACGTCTCTTTGGGTCCATGTGTATGACTGGCCCATGGTCTGCGGGCTGTGTGTTTCACGGAGAACTTCTCATTCAATGAGTGGAACAGGGAAGAAATAAGGGCGAGTGTGTTGGTCAGGATACTTGCTAAGTTGCTGTAACAGAGACCCCAAAATGAAGCGACCCAAAGAAAATATTTCTCTGTCACATAATGGTCGTGAGGAGATTGGCCCAGGTTGGCAGGAAGCTCTGCCTCCATGGCCTTGGCTGGATGAGGTTTGTTCACTCTTCCTGTCCGCCATTCCCCAAGGCATATTCCTCACCAGCACAGTTAAAACCGAGTGGAAGGCAGGTCCTGTCCTCAGTCGCAGGAAGGGAAGAGGAAGTCCACACAAGGGATAAGCAAGTGATACAAAAATTTGTACAATGTTGGTTCTGCTCCAGTTGCCTTGGCAAGAACTTACATGATCACACTTAGACACAGGGGACGCTGGGAAATGTAGTCTCCAGCTGGACATTCGTGAGGAAGAAGGGAGACATAGGGTTGTCCGAGGAGATATGGGATGCCCAGTTAAATTTGAATTTCAGACAACCAATGGTATTTTTAGTATAAGGATGGCCCATACAATAGTTGGGATATACTTACAGTAAAAAAAAATGATTCATTGTTACCTGGAAATCAAATGTGACTGGGCATTCTGTATTTGCCTTTGCTAGATCTAGTATCCTTTTGGGGGGCTCACCTTAGTCTGTCACAAAGATCCATTACACAGTTGTCTGTGCATCGAACGGTGACTGCTTTAGAAGGGATAGCCCATTTGCCACCAGAGCAAAGTAGGAAAGGATTCTGCCCCTCAAAGCCCATTGCTGGTTCTGTGTTACTGTCAGATTTCCCTGTGCCTGGAACTACCATATCTTGACATTTGACTTTTACTGGCACACTCCAGCAATAGAGTTCACCCACTTCAGGAAACGTGAAACCAAAGACACTGTCAAAAGCCCTAAAATGTTGGGTTGTTTTTCCTGGAATCGAATCACAATCTGGCTTCCTTTGATCCTAGCCCTGCTGTTTGAGTCACACAGAAGAAGGTATCTCTCTCCTTCTCCACAGGAAAATGTATTTAAAAATTAATGGCCGTGCTCTTGACATCAGGACAACACTTTACTGTTTATAACTTTCTCTCCCTTATACTATAGTAAGATGCCTGCTGCCTTCCCCAGCTACCACCCCACAACACACACACACACACACACACACACACACGCACACGCACACGCACACACACACACCAGGCTTCTCAAGGGCTGAACTGCCCCAGGGCTTGCATCTGATTTTCCTATAACCTGAAAGCCCCTGCAGTCCATCTTCTGGAGGAACCCCTACTGGCCTGACCTTCTGTGTCAGTGTGAGACCCACAGCTAACCAACCCGTAGATCTGCCCTCCCCTACAGGGGTCTTGCTAGGTACCAATAACAATAATTATAGTAATATCATTGTAGTAGCATGCTACCCTTATTATGTGTCAAGGACTGGGCTAAACTTTAAATGCATCATCTGATTTAATCTCCGCAATAACCACAAGAGGTAGCTACTGTTATTACCCCATTCTACAGATGAAGGAGTTGAGACTCAGTTCTCACAAGCCAGTACACAGGCAGTAAAGGGCAGCTCTGAGTTTGCCCCCAGGCCTGTCCACCTTCAGAGCCTGTGCTCTGACACTCTCCTGCCCTGTGTCCCTGGGCTTGCCCAGCTCCTCCATCATGATGGGCACAAGCCTACACTGAACACATGGTTGCAAAGCCCATTCCCCCTCCCTCCCCATCACAGTTTTACCTGCAGCAACAGCCCTCAGGGGCCCTCCGCATCTCTTCCCCAGCATGCAGCGCGTCTCTGGCTCTCAGTGCCCTCCTGAGGGCAGCCTGAGGCCCAGTCCCACGACCCTGTGAGCTGGGGAAGGGACTGGGCCAGGGGCTCTGACTCAGCTAGAACCTTTGTCTTCTAGCTGGATAAAGACTTGGAAGAGGTCACGATGCAGCTGCAAGACACCCCAGAAAAGACCACCTACATCAAACAGAACCACTACCAAGAACTCAACGACATCCTCAACCTTGGGAACTTCACTGAGAGCACAGGTAGGAGGAGACGGGGCCCCTGGAATGTGGGGACCTGGGTATCAGACACCAGCTGTCCACCTTCCACTTTACAGATGAAGAAACTGAGGCTCAGAGAAGGGGTGAGGCTGATGTGAGGCCACACGGGCAGAGTGGCAGCATCTGGAACCCACAGCTCAGTGTCCAGCCTAGAGCGGGGGCTTCTGTTTCTCAGTCTCTTGGGTTCCAGTGGCACACGTACATGACATGGCCAGCATTCACAGTGTTCTGACTGGCGGCACGTTGTTCCTAATGAATAGTTTGCCTTACTTCTCCCAGCGACGTTTCGGTTTTGGATGTGCCGTCTCAATGTATAGGAAAGGAATGGTCAGTAAGATCTGACCTGACACTCAATCTCACCAACCACTTGGGAAATGCAAGCCAAAATAACACAATGCAGTCTTTACCTACATTTCAGCAACATTTCCAAAGATCACCAGTGCTGTTAAGAGTGTGTGGAAATAGGCACTCTCCTGCAATGTTTTGGAAGTCAGTCTGGCACATCCAAATGTTAGATGCTAAACCTCCTGATTAACAAGACCACTAGCAAGATCTTGCCCCTGGGAAGTACTCCCACGTGGGCAAAGATGTATTCACATGATGTTCATCCCAACATTATTTGTAGGTGAGAAACACTGGAATTAACTTAAATGTTTATCATTTAGGGTGGTTTCGTTAGTGATGATACAACTAAACAAGGCACATAATACAATTATTAGAAAGTGGGGCGAATCTATTTGTGCAAATATGGAGAGATCCCCAAGTGAAAATAGCAAGATGAAGGCCAGCATTATGGTACACATAAATGCACACACACATGCACGTGTGTGCGCGTGTGTGTTAAGTGCATTTTTAAAAAGGTTTGGGAGAACAAACACTGAACTAACAGTCTCCACCTGTGTGAAGGGAACAGTATGTGCATAGTGAGAAAGGATTCTTCTTACATTTCATTTAATATACTTCTCTATTGTTTGCATCTTGTCATTAGCATTTATTCACTAATTTGCTATAAAATTATTTTCTAAATCAATGAAAAATCTTTACTTTCTTTTTTGTTTTTGTTATAGTTTCCTTTATTATTACATAAGTAATAGCATTCTTATTATAAAATCAAATTATAAAATTTTTACTATATAAGATGTTGATTACAAAAAAAGTTTAAATTGAGATTAGTAACAAGTAAATTGAAAGAATAAAACTTACTGGGGCACCTGGGTGGCTCAGTTGTTGCACATCTGACTTCAGCTCAGGTCATGGTCTCACAGTTCGTGAGTTTGAGCCCCGTGTTGGGCTCTGTGCTAACAAACAGCTCAGAGTCTGGAGCCTGCTTCAGATTCTGTATCTCTCTCTCTCTCTCTCTCCCCCTCTCCTGCTCATGCTCTGCCTCTCTCTGTCTCTCAAAAATAAATAAATGTTAAAAAAGTTTTTTTAAAAGAATAAAAATTACTCATAGTAATTTTTATATCTGGAAATGTGGGCATTTCAAATTAATGAAAGGAAAGGAATTATTCAACAAATTTAATTGGGACAAGTGGATAGCCATCTGGAAAGGAGTAAAGTTAAATCCCTACCTCACACCTTACATATAAAAGATTTAAATGTAAAAAGTGAAACCATGAAAGAACTAAAAGAAACCATAGGAAAATTTTTTTTAATAATCTCAGATAGGGGAAGGCCTTTCTCAGTTTGAGGCAAAGCCCAGAAACCACAAAAGAAAAAGTTGATAAATTTAACTACAAAAAAAATTTTTTTAACAACACAAAAAGCATAAGTAACCAAAAATTCAAACAACTAAGCCAAAAAATATTGTTAACTCAAGTAATGAGCTTATTGTCTTATATATAAAGAGAAATTTTATATACTTTATATAAAGTATATATAATTATATGCAAATTAATAAGAAAAAGACCAACAACACAAAACAAAATGGGCAAAGACAGTTCTTACAGAAGGAAGTGCAAGAGATTCATATGCTTATGAAAAGATTCTCAATCTCACTCCTTATTAAAAGAATGCAAATGACATCTTTAGTGAGATACCATTTTCACCAGTAAGATTGGCAAAGAGATTAAAAAGTTGCAGAGAGTCTGAGGAAACAGTCGAGGAAATGGGCATTCTCAAACATGGCTGGTCGAAATAGAAATTGATCTGATCCAGTGGTTCCACTTTTGGAATTTACCCTAAGAATGTGCAGTCAACTGTCATTATTCATGGGGATTATGTTTGATAAAGCTGCTGTGAACCATGAATTAATTGGTGAACACTGAACCACTGCTCCCCGGGGAAATAGGTCCCCAGGGTTATGTTCCTGCAAGGCTCTCTCAGGTTGGCATTTTGGCCAACCAATCAGTACATAATTTTGTTATATATGTGTTTCTGTTTGAAGACCTCTTATTTAATATATACTGTTGACTCATTAACATTGACCTCCTGGTAAGCAGCACTAGAACGCATGCCTGAATGAAGATCATCTAACCCGCAGATTTTCTCCATCAGACACATCACAGCCTTCTTGTGCGTAGGCATGCATTCTAGTGCTGTTGACCATAAGGTCGGGGTTCATGTTCCAACACAGTGTGTGTCAGCAAATGACTGCGAAAGCATTACAGGTATTGGTTTGGGGTTACAAATTACTTTTAGTGAGTAGGCGAGTTCGCAAATACAGAATCCATGAATAAGGAGGATCCACTGCACTCACGTGGGGCAAAATGGCATTCACTAAGTTTGCTCACTGTAGACAAACAAAACAGAAACCAGTGCTCCTCCAGATCCCTCAAGTTGGGGACCCAGGTTTTTATGTTTTGTATTTCTTTAAATCTCCCTGGGTCGTTCTGAAGCAGAGGGCTGAAAGCATCCATATCATCACATTTTGTGGCTTCACAGCTCACAGTCTCTTTGAATGGAGACCCCATATATACATGAGTATATAACTAATCCATTAAAACTGGAAAAATTCAGATTAGTTCCAACTTTTTTATATTATAAACAATGCTGACTTGAACATCCTGTGTACAACTGCACACATAACCTTCATCATTTCCTTCGGATAACTCCCAGAAGTAAAAATTCTGAGTAGAAGATATGCATGATTTTTAGTGTTCGATGCTTAGTGCCCCCCAGAAAGATTATGCCAATTTACACTCCCACCAGCAGTTTACTCTTCCCAATCTTTGGCAATCTTATGGATATATATTTTCCCTTGGAGGGTTTTTTCCTTTGTTATTATATCCCTAGGCACCAGTGAAAAAGGACTTAACATTAAAAACGCTCATTTCCAAGTTAGGTTGCCTACATTGGTTGACTTGATTTCCCCCCTTTTTTCTTGGAGAAAGGAAATCCCCCAAGACACCATTTCTATCCCTGGATGGAAGCTTCTAGGCTCACTACCCTGGTCCTGGAAGAGCTACTGCAGAAACCACAGCTCTGGAAGGATAATGGGCTCTTTGCTATTCTCTCTCCTTGGGCACCATCCTAAAAAGCTTGCATTTTTTAAAATTTGTTTAACATTTATTTATTTTTGAGAGAGAGAGAGAGAGAGAGAGAGAGCATGAGCAGGGAAGAGGCAGAAAGAGGGGGAGACACAGAATCTGAAGCAGGCTCCAGGCACAGAGCCCAACACGGGGCTCAAACATACAAACCGTGAGATCATGACTTGAGCCGAAGTCAAAAGCTTAACCAACTGAGCCGCCCAGGCGCCCGAAAAATTGCATTTTTTAAAAAATGAAGTTAACAGAATGTGTTGTGATATTGTTGTTTTACATTCAGATGGGGGAAAGGCCATTTTAAAAAACCACCTCGATCAAAATCCCCAGCTACAGTGGAACACAACAGAGCCCTCGCGAACATGCAAAGATCCTATAGAAGATATAAACTCCCCAGAACAGTAAGTACTTTCTCCCTGAGAACTATTGTGGAAGAGTACATTACTCCTGCACAGCAATCTCGGT
Organism: Leopardus geoffroyi; assembly: GCF_018350155.1. Taxonomy (NCBI): domain Eukaryota; kingdom Metazoa; phylum Chordata; class Mammalia; order Carnivora; family Felidae; genus Leopardus; species Leopardus geoffroyi. Next base: position 60,843,616 of record NC_059342.1, on the reverse strand, counting down.
CTGCACCACGTTTTCTCATGCATCATTTTATTTGAACTCCACAGCAATCCCATGATGCAGGTCAAATTACAATGCTCATTTTACAGATGAGAAAACATATTCAGAATGGGGAGGTGACTTGTGAAAGCTCACCCAGTTTCTAAGTGCAGGAGATAGGATTTGAACCCGGGTCTGTCCACCATCAAACCTGCTGTAGCACACTGCCTTTGTTATGTATAAAACTTAACCTTGCTAAATGCACTGACTCCACAAGTGTTTACCGAGATCTACCGTGTGTCAGACATAGAAATGAAGAAAAAGGACAAAAATCCCTTCCTTTGTGGAATTTATGTTCTATCTGGTGACAAAATAACTTCATCTAAAAAGCAAAGTCATAGGTGCTTTGGAGGAAAATAAAGTAGGGAAAGAGGTTGGGGGTCATAATCTTACAGAGAGCCATCAGGGAAGATTCAGTGAGCTGACATGTAAGCAAAGACCTACCTGGACATTTCCATCAGTTTTTTTCCCACTGGCCATTGTTAGTTCTTCCTTGCTTACAGCAGCTTGGAAGCAGAGATTAGAAATGTCAGCACTGAAATGTGGTCCCTGGGAAGTGACAACCAGCAAAGACAGCCAAATCACCGAGTGTAGTGTAACTTGAGGACATTTCGTTCTAGAGACAATAGCCTCTCAACCCAGTGAGCTCCAAGGCCTGACTGGCTAACACTCCAGAATAATTACTGATGATTATATGGCAGTCATCAGTGGTTTACTTGTTAGTTCCCTCCACTAGAGTGTAAGCACCTTGGGGATAAGGTATGAGTCCCTCCCATGTCCCTTGGACTGAATGCAGATTCTGGCACTGAGTAGGTTTTCAGCACGTGTCTGTTGAGTGAATGCCAGTGTCAACAGGATCCCACCAGATAGCAAAATGCGATGGCTCTGAGAGGCACAGACAGACGCCCACCTTGCCCAGGCAGACAGCCCTTCCCAGGTGCCCGGGGAGGACACCATTTTCCCATGTCACAGTTGACTCCTCAGCTCCCCTTTTCCTGGTCTCTTTGTCAGCACCCTCTTGCCTTAAGGAATAGATCATAGCTCAGGTTACAGAGGTTCAACTTGAATTTCAAAAGGAGATCTCCAACACACTGGCCTCATGAGCACCTGTGAAGGGTCCTTGGTAAAGCTCTCCAATGAACAAGTCCTTTGGGAGTGTGGGGACAGCACTGCCTCTGTCCCCATCCGTCTCAGGAGCCCATCGGTGCCACACATGCACACTAGGGGCACGCCTGTTGGGATGAGGTGGCCCCACATGAGTTGATTTGCCTCCCTCACAAAGCACTGTGGTTTCCCAGAAGCAGAAGACCCATCTTCCCCAGTTCTGGCTTTGTTTCCACGAGCAAGTTACAGAAACCCTGTCCGCTTCCCTCGTCGTTATAATGGGAATAGCAATACTTCTACCTACTGGGTTTCTGTGAAGATCTGGGGGGTGGGGACTCTCACCCTGAGCAGTCAGGCACTGAGGACACAAGGAGGCCTAAGGATACCAAGAATTCAGCTTCCCAGGTACCAGGGGGAACCGCACAAGACGCGGTTAAGGTGACTTACTGCCCGGGGGAGACTCTGATGAGAAGCGGGCCAGGAGAGAGTGGCAATGAGAAGGGAGTCAGAAGGCTGTCGCCTTTCCCCTGCTGCCAGCAGTCACACACCGTCCCTGGCTCCCAGGGATCTTCTGGCTGTGCTTCTGGAAATTTACCCAGAATTCTGGGAGCTCAGAGGAAGAAGGAGCTCGCTCAGAAGACTTTAAACTGGATATTGAAGGGAAAACAGTTCGTCACAGCAGGAGGTGGAGAAAGTATTCCAGGCTGGGGAAAGAGCATTTGCAGAGGCAAGGAAGGGTGGCCATAAGCAGTGTTTTAGGGGAAAGTAGACGCCAGAGGGTTGGGTTTGGGTGGAGAGAGGGTAGAAGTTTCACCTGGAGAATTAGGCAAGAGACAGATCTTAGGCAGCCCTGAATGTCCTCCCCCGGGTTGGAAGGATGACACTAGTCGCCAAAGAAGCTGAAAGAGCAGGAAGGAACCTATCGGAATCAGCCCAGCAAGGAGGGCTGCTGTCCTGAACAAGGCAGGGGCAGAGGAGCCAATGAGGAAGGACAGAGCAGAGAGAAGCCTTTCAGTCCATTTGGAGGCTTGCGAGAGTGAGAACTGTCTGTGTCAGCAGCAAAGCCCGTGAGATGAGCGAACCTTGTTCTTAGGAATCACCGCACACTCAGGAAGGCTGCATCTCCCTTTGCTCACTATCTCCCCGGTTCTTCCCAGGGCAGTCGTTGGCAGGTGTAGGCCTGCACCACATACCTGCTAGATGGGTGAATGGTTAGCTGATGGGACAGGCAGATCTTGGATTCACGAGAACTGTTCTCCTACTATCAGCTTCTTAGCCAAAGTGAGTCCACGGAACATTCTGGTGAGCAGCCAGATAGCCTTCACTGAAACTCCTCTCTCCCTTCTTCTCTCTCTCTCCTTTCTCCTCTCTCTCTGTCTCTCTCTCTCTCTCTCTCTCCCTCCCTCCCTCTCCCTGCCACAGCATCCAGCGCCGGCTGTCCCTCCAGCTCCCCATCCTCCACCACGCCTACCTCCCGTCCATTGGAGGCGTGGACGCCAGCTGCGTCAGCCCCTGCGTCAGCCCCACCGCCAGCCCCCGCCACAGACATGTGCCACCCTCCTTCCGAGTTATGGTCTCGGGCCTGTAAGGGTGGGAGGCCTGGGGCCGGGGCCTCCCCCATGACAGAACCACACAGAGCAGAGGCTACAGGAACACTGTCAGCTCTGGCTGCGGAGAAGCTGGGCGCCACGGCTGGCCTTGTGGGACTGCTCGATGGCACTCAGGTGGACAGGATGGGGGCACTTGGCACCTGACCTCGCGCCTTATTTGTGAAGTTTTTATTCTTTCACAAAGAAGAGGAATGGAAATGACTTCTTCCTTGATGTCTGCAAAGAAGGAGGAGCTGGGATATTTGAAACTTTGCAAAAAAAACAAAAAACAAAAACATCCTAGACAAGGAGAGAATCACTTGAACTTCAGCTAGAAGTCACCGAGTGTCCCTGAGCAGCCTTGAGAAGAGGCGAGGAGGGGCTTCCAGAGAAACCGTCTCTGCCTCTGCACACACATCCCTGGCTGTGGCACCCCAGGCCAGCCCTTCTCCCCTCTGGGGAAGGAGGTGGGCAGGGCAGCCGGGTCCCCAGCTGCCAGTCCAGCCAATCCCAGCCTTCCTGGAACAGGGAGTCCGCAGGTGGCCCGAAGGCTGGGGTACGGGAGCAGGCTGACCCGTATGCCTCCCGGTGGGACCTTACTCTCTGGTAAATGCCACACATTAACACAATAACACCCGTTCCGGGACCATGGGGATTTAGGGCACGTCACTGCAGACCTGCTCTGCACCATTCAGCGACAGTCGGTCATGCACCCACCACGTTGGCCATGTCCTTGTGTTTGTATCAGGTGTTCCAGTAATCAGGGGGACTACCCGAGCTAATCATGGAATGTCTGTTCCCAGCAAACACGCTAAAGAAAGACTGTGCACTTTAACCTCTCATCAGGGCCCAAGGGCTGCCTGGGGTTGGTTTTTTTCCACTGACTTTGTTTCTGACCAAAGTGAATTGGGCATTCTGCTAGAAGACATCCCTGTAGTCGTAGGGAGAGAGTTGCTAGCTGAGGGCTCCCCTTGGCTTCCCGAAGGTGGCCTTGCATTTGGACAGGCCAGGAGCTCCGCCCTTGTGAGTCCTGGGGGTGACCTGTCAGCACACTAGTCCTCTTCATAAGATCATGCTTCCCTTTCAATCGAACCCCAGAGGGCACCGGCCTGGGAGTCAGACAAACCTGGGCTCAAGTCCTCACTCCATGGCTGACTCCCTCCATGACCTTGGGAAAGTCACTAGTGTCTCTCTGAGCCTCAGTTTCCCCTCCCCAACAAATTGGGGTTGAAATAACAACACCCATCCTGCCTACCTCACAGGGTCACTCTGAGGATCAAAACTTGATCTCCTCCAGGAAAGCTTCGTACCAAATGGTGAAGCAGCCCTGACCCATGAGGTATCAGGATGACCACGACCTTTGGCCCTCACGACCACCAGGGGTTTGGCCCAGAGGAGCTCCCAGCATAGCCCCTCTACCAGGATAAACTGGTGGAGAGAGGCTCCCGACGACTTTTGTGACATTCCTAGACAGGTTCATTCTTTGCTAAAGAAAGACCTGAATGACAGCGTCCAGGATATCTGCACAACTGAGCGGTCGCTCACTCCCTAAAGAAACCTAATGGCAGCTTCAACAGGCAGGCAATAATCTCTTCCCAGACCATTGAAGTCAGGAATATACTGCTGTCACCACCAGACTTTGACAAAAGGGCCCACAGGAATCCTACCACCGCCAACATTTCAAAACACCCTCTTTCACGTAGCATAATAGCTTTCCCCTCCCCTTCCCCAGAGAGAGGTTATGGAGGTACTGTAGCTTTTAGGGAAAAAAAAAAAATGTCAACACATCACAGGTCAATTTGAAGTCATTGTCTGTTTAGGCACTAAAAATCGGTGTTGTCACTCACTGTGTATTACCAGTATTTACTTGCTTTCTTGATTTCACCAAAACCAGATTTAATTTAAAGGACCACATTAATTTTTCAAAGGGAAGGAGACAATTCATTGTACATAATGTATACACACACACACACACACACACACACACACACAAATATACCTGTAGAAATATTATTCCAGCATAGCAGGAAAAAAAAGAAACAAAAGTATTGGACAGTTGGAGGTGAGTGTGTGCGTCCGTAACCCGTTGTGACCCCTGAACGTGCACAGTCTTCTAGGTTAACCCACAAAGTACATTTTCTGTCTTAATGATACTGTAGGTTCACCCATTTTTTTTAATTTCCCTGCAAATAACAAGACCCACAGAAGTGACCCTAGCTATTTAACGGTTCTGTTCTTTTATATGCAGCAAATACACCGTACATTTCTGAAGAGGCTTCAGCCTGAAGGCATTTTCCAATGACGTTAGTGCACAAACGCTTTAAATTAGACTGGAACTGCCAGAATCAAATGTAAATGAGGAATTTCTCGTACCCCTATTGCATGGTATCAATTTTTAATAAATTGTTGCAAATTTGTTTTTATGAATAAAAGGGAAAAAAAACCCACTGTCATCTTTAATGTCTACTCATCCCCAAATGGGGGTCAGATCTGGTCATATTCCTCTGCTGGCAAACTCAGGGGACAGTTCAGGTTGCCTCCTCAGCCACCTTCTGCGGAGAGTAATGGAACAGCCCTGCCACCGTGTGCCCCCAGCTGCTGGATCCGAGGGTGGGAACCTCACCTGAGCGGGGCCAGTATGCCCAGCCCCCAGGATATCTCCATGTAGAGAGATTTAGCCATGAAAGAGAAACACGAAGCCAGCATGGAAAGAAACAGGATCAAGAAATGGGTCTCGATGGCGTCTGAGTAGCTGGTCCGCTGTTCCCGAAAGCCGGCAGCATGCTAGGAAGGATTCTCAGTTCTCCAAACAAAACACCCTTTTGCCGAAGTTAGTTCAAGTTCTGTTCCCATCTTTTGCAACCAAAAAGTCCCTATGTAACCTAGAAGCCTTGCTGCTGCCCTAGCCATAACTGCCCTTCCAGGCCTGACAGCCTGTGCTTTGGAACCCATTCTCCTTCCATCCTCATCACCTGCCTCCCCACTTAAAGAATGCGCTTCCTGCACTATGCTGCGCCCTCAGCCTACAGCCCCACCTCAGATCCCACCATCCTTCAACGTCCCATCCAAAACACCCTCCTAGATCCCTCGATGTGAGATCCTCTCTTCCTATTTTCTGTGTTCAGGACGCGCTCCCCCTCTCACGGCACTGGGTACGTGCTCATGCTGGCCCCTCCTCCCGACCCCAGACCATGAGCTCCCCGAGGATGGGAGTCACATTGGCTTCCTCGATGTCCCACCCAGCGTCAGGCCCTCCCATTGGCTCAGAACAATCTTCCATGAGACTTTTGCAGAATTAGACGTTTGGGCTGAGGCATGGTGACTGGGTCTGAAAGACAGAGCAGAGGCAAGGTGGCCAAAGCAGGCTGGGGAGACCCAAGGCCTTGTGATTGGGCGCGGGCCCCAGAAAAGGGAGGACTGGACCCACAGATTTCATTGGAAGACTGGTCCCAGGCTGGAGCTTTCTGGTGCTGGATCTTCAATGGTGAGCCTGCCAAGGAGCAGGCCTCTTGAATCCTGGCCAGGAGAGAACTCTGCTCCACGACATCTAGGTTACCTAAGTAACAGACAACATTTTACCCCATAGAGCCATAAATCTCAAAGATCCTGAATGCAAAAGCAGAAATCTTAGAAGGCAATCCCAGTGACACAACGGTCAACCAGGATCACGAAATAAAGTCCATGCACAGAGCGTTGGAGTGGGGTGAAACTGGACAGGCTCCCAGCCTGCAGGCTCTGGTGGTAGTGAAGAGCTATTGGCTTGGCACTCTTTGCTCTCGACGTCTTGGCTGCTGTCTCGGCTCTGGTTTGCCACATCTGTAACTGGAGAGTTTCCACGCGTGGTGAGTTAGGGCTCTGTGCCAAACCAAAGGAAATGCCTTTGATTTCCCTCCATCTGAATGCCAATGCAAAAACCCCAGAGCAGTGTTTCTGAAACTGAAAACCATAGGGACACCTTTTAAGACACAGCGTCGACTTTAAATTGTTTTTATAAACAAAGTTCTCTAAATGTGTTTCCAACCAAATACAAGCTCATGCTTCTATCTTTCACATAAAAGCAAAACAAGTTTATAAGTTCAATGCAAATAAAATGACTAACCCAATAAAGATCATATTGACAACATTGGTTTAATGGGATAGATGAGGTTTTGCAGAAAAATAACTCGCAGCTCGCAACACGAGCAGAGCACCGACTGCTCCCAGGCACATACCTTTGAGTTCAGCCTGCCCGGGTGCGATGACTCAATCATCACACTGCGTTTCTTTATTTAAACCACCGTGAACACTTCATTCATTCAGCACTCCTTGATATCGTTTGGCCTTCACTCGGCTCTCACACATCACTTCTCTGTTAAATCCACCTTTGTGTTTTTCTCATGAGCCATTGCCAGCGACGGGGCCACCCAGGCAATACTCACAAATCAGATGGTGATTGAGGGCTGATGTTCACTGAACACCAGGCGAAGTGCTTTGCGGGCATAATCTCATTTAGATCTCACAGGGACCCCAGAGTAGGAATGATTAGTGCGGCCCTTTTGTAGCTAAAGGCACTCAGGCACAGAGGATGAGTGCTGTCCCGAGTCTCGCAGCTGAGATGTAGAGAGGGAATTTGAACAGGGACAATGCCAGAACATACCCTCTTTACCACTTCCTGAAACCGCCTCATCGGGAGGAACTGGATTCCGATGGCCTGGAAGATGCCTATTTAATTTGTTTTTAGATTCTCTTGAAATAAAAATTCAATCTTTTTAAATTTTATGGATTTGCATACCTCTGAGATTCACCCATGGCATCACCTGAGGCTCTGAAACACCAGTCTGAGCGCCTCTGGCCTGGACAAGGTGAGCAGGGGAAACCCTCACCATGCAGAAGCCCAGGCAAGCCAATAACATGGAAGAAGCTACAGCAGAGACAGAACTCTGCCCGAGTGGCCCGTTGGCCAGACCCCCCATCCCCCCGTCCCTGATCACTGAATCAGGAGCTCAGTTCTCCCAGATCTGGCAAGACTCTGCCCAGCCCAGGGCAGAGGAAGCAAGATAGCAGATGCTCACCCTTTTGGGGAGAAATGCCGGCCTTGGATATGATATTCACTGCTTAAAATGATCAGGCTGGAAGTGCCAGGGTGGCTCAGTCGGTTGAGTAACCAACTTCAGCTTAGGTCATGATCTCACGGTTCATGAGTTCAAGCCCCACATCGGGCTCTGTGCTGACAGCTCAGAGCCTGGAGCCTGCTTCGGATTCTGTGTCTCCCTTGCTGTCTGCCCCTCCCCCGCTCATGCTCTGTCTCTCTCTCTCTCTCTCTCTCTCTCTCAAAAGTAAACATTAAAAAAAATTTTTTTTAATGATTAGGCTGGTAATAAACTGGAAAATAATCAAACGCTATCAACAGAACAAAAATAAAATGTGATATAATATATTCAGAGTGGAATATTATATAGTAATAACAGGGGAAAAACTACCACTACATGTGATAATATGAAAGAATCTGAAAAACATGCAGACTGAAAGAAGTCAGACAGAAAGAGGATGTACTGTAAGATCCCATTAATATCAAGTTCAAAAACAAGCAAAGCTCATCTATTAGACATGAGAATAGTGGTTACCCTTGGTGGGGATAGGTAGTGGGAAAGATGATATGAGGAGGACCTCTGGGTGCTGGTAATGTTCAAGTTCTTGGTCTGAGCACTGGTTACAGGCCTGTGTTCACTTCATGAAAATTCTTTGATCTGTACACTTACGATGTGTGATTACACATATATACACATATGCATATGATCACACACACAAATGTCTATAATCACACATCATAAGTATATACCTCAATAAAATATGCCTCTTCCTGGGCAGGAAAAAAAATCAATGTAGAACCTATGAAGATTCTGCAGCATAAAGACAAACAGCACGCAGGTGCGCCTGCATGGCTCAGTTGAGCATCTGACTCTTGATTTCAGCTCAGGTCATGATCCCAGGGTCGTGGGATCGAGCCCCACGTTGGGCTCCACGCTGAGAGTGGAACCTGCTTAAGATTCTCTCTCTCTTTCTCTCTCTCTCTCTCAAAAAAAAAAAAAAAAAAAAAAAGACAAACAGCACACACTACGCTAAGCCTGAACGTGCTTTGGGAAAAGATTTCCTGCAAGAAGCAGAAGTGAATGTCAAATCTCATTCAATCTGTAGTCTCAAGGAAAAAAAAAAAAAAACAGTAAAACCAGGTTTCTGTGAGACAAAGTAGATTTATAGATCAATTGTTGAGGCAATGGGCTGAGAAGAAAAAGAAGGGAGAGAGGGAAGGCACGGAGGGAAGATTCTGGGATCAAGGTAGAGTCAGAAGGCCATGCATTTAACCCCTTCCCTCCTAATTTCTTGCTACAATAGCCCACCCAGTAGGGAGAAAGCCGTATGACAATTCTACCTAGACCATTTCTGGAAACTAGAGGAAAGAAGTCTCATGCACACTCCTAAAAACTCAGTTTCCACTGTGTGGGCAAGAGTCAGGGAGGAGAGCACCTTCGGGCCAGCCTCTTCCCAGCATCCATGCAGAAGGCCGCTTTGGGAGTCAATTTTAACTCCACAGCAGGAAAGCCACTGGAATGTTACCAGTGTTTCTGGATTGGGTTTCAGAGCCTCCGCTCTGAGTTCTAAGGACTACCAGATGTGAGGCTGTTATCTCAGTGCAGGGCCCACAGGAAGTCATGATTTCATATGATATCTGCAGAAAAGACCTGCAACATCCACCTTCAGTCACCCCCAACCCTGTACGTACAGCCTGAAGGTGGGGGCGAGGTAGGCTATGGGTCAAAGCTAGAGGAAGCAAGAGAATGTGAAGTTCACGGATCAGCAGCCATCGCTTTCTCATCCCTTGGGGAACAGGGTGGGCATTAGACAAGTTCTCTTCCCCCATAAGATTAGGGGTACCCAGAGTATTCCTACGTACCCTTTCCCCACCACCAAGTAAGGGATTCACAATGCCCTTTAGCCAAAAACTTCAGAACCACTGGTCTGATGCCCAGGGCTGATGCTGCTGGGGTGTGGAGAAAGGGGCCAGAAGAAGATGGCCCAGCTGAGGAGAGGAGGGGTCTGAGGGTGGCCAGCAGCACTCCCCGTGTGGCTTGGCAGGAGACGTAAGTTTCCCATGGAGTGACTGGACACTAAGGAAGATTGCGGGGGGTTCATTCACCTTAAAAGACGCTAAGGAGTGGTCTGCCAGTGGGCAGGCTGAAGAGAAAGAAGAGGGCTGAGCTTCCAGAGTGAGCTGCTGTATCTCCTTGCTGTCCTTAGAGCGTCCCGAGGCCCCAGGTTAAACACAAATGCAGTGTCATTAAGAATTCCATGGTCATCTCCAAGGAAACTCCTTTCCCATTAAAATCCTTCCACTTTTCCACATGGCTTTGCAGAAAGTGAGATCTTTCCTTTCCCCATTGTCTGATCTCTTCAAAATATATGTCAAAGGGGGAAGATGTGACTCAGCAGGGCAGATGTCCCCATTTGCTTAGCATCTGGGAGATGAAAGTTACCAGGGGTCTGCATTTATCTCCCTGCCGTCACACCTCCAGTTCTGGCCATGCGCTTTCTGAAAGGGCAGTTCTGGAGGAGGGGGAACTAATTAGTGACAAGCCTAGAAATCATGTCCCGGGGGCAGTGGGAAAGCATGGCATGACAACAATTACCTTCTGTGGGAAGCAGTCACATATAAAACGTGCCATCCTCCTCCTTATTGCATCAAAGTGACAAAGGAGGACGGACTGCAGTAAGTTCCAGGAAGACAGTTTTGGCTCAGCAAATGTAACAGTTTACATAATGGAATAGAGAGCCTCAAGAGAAAGTGGCCAAGCCATCTCCACAAGGATTCATTCAAATCAGGAGGCTGGAGAGGGAATTCTTCCACTGGGTCAGAGGTTGAAATGGATAAGTCTGAAGACCTGTGTTTCAGTTTGCAAATGGACAACGCACATGTCATGTTGGGGCAAACACGCGTTTGCTTTTGTTAGCGCAACGTTTGCCTACGAAGTGGTCTTTTTATTCAAATTTTTTATTTAAATAAAATCTGCATTTCCAGTTTCTTTTGAAAAGTAGAATAGAGCTGAGTAGAAGTACTCCTTTATATAGGTCATATGTTCTTTAATTCACCATAGCCGCGCTGTTCCCTATTATTATACTACATCAAAGCCAAGTGTCAATTGACATTTACCATCCTGCTTGTACTCTGGGGGTTTTTTCCTTACACCCAAGCTACTTAACTCATATATATTATTACCTGCCTTCTCTCCATAGGCATTTGAGTGGATGATCTTTGTTAAATGCTATGGCTCTCAACCTTCATTTGAAACAATGGTATAGAGCTACGTTCATCTCAATTCTCCCTCTCTCCCCATGTTCACTGAAGGTTTGCAGTGCATATGAACAGGACAGGAAGTCACCAAAATGCCATATTCACCCAGCCCTGGACCTAGTAGCTCCCAGTAACCCAGTGGAAAGAAGAAAGGCAATTCCTGGGGTATGCTTCCACTGGTGGATCATGAAGCCACACCACATCTTCAGGACAGTGGCCATTTTCCATTTTTAAAGAAACATTAGGGGGAGTCTGGGTGGCTCCGTCAGTTAGGCATCTGACTCTTGATTTCGGCTCAGGTCATGATCTGATGGTTTGTGAGTTGAAGCCCCACATCAGGCTCTGCGCTGACAGCACAGAGCCTGCTTGGGATTCTGTCTCCCTCTCTCTCTGCCTCTCCCCCACTTGTGCTCTATATCTCTCTCAAAATGAAAATAAACTTAAAAAAAAAAAGAATCATAAAGAGACATTATTCCTCATTGAAGGAACATTACTATCTAGTTGACTCCATTTAGAAGAGCTCAGAGACCTCTGTTACTTAATGAAACCAGTAAGAAACAGGAAAACTTTTTTGTCTGCTAGCTTGGAATAAAAATAAGAGAGTTTGGACAATGACCTGGATCAAATGCATGTTGGGAGTTCCCTATTAGCTTAAAGGACCTATGATTCTTAGAATTCTTACTAATATTAGTAGCTAGCTCTTCTTAAATTCTTTCTATAGCCAGATACTATGTAAGCACTTTACATGGAATATCTCCCATAATTGTGTAATAACACTGCAGGAGAGGTATTATGATTATCTTCAGTTATATAGATGAAGAAATTCAGGCACAGAGAGGTTAAGTAACTTGTCCAGGGTCACACATCTAGGGATGATGGAGCCAGAATTCAAGTCCAGACCATCTAACTCCAAAGACAGGAGAAGAAGTGATTAAAGTACCACCAAGATTTGATACTTAATGTCCCAATGGGAGTTCCTCTCCCCACCCATTAAATGATGTTGCTACATTTCTTGCCAAGCATACCAGGAACATAAAACACAAAAGTCTCGTTTTCTTTTCTCTGGCTTATAAAGTTGTGAACATTAAAAATATTCCTCCGTGTTATTTGATTTTAAAATATAAAATAAATTAAAAAGTGGGACGCCTGGGTGGCTCAGGCGATTGAGTGTCCAACTCTTGATTTCAGCTTGGGTCTTGATCCCAGGGTTGTGGGATCGAGCCCCGCATCAGGCTCATGCTGAGCATGGAGCCTGCTTGGTATTCGCTCGCTCTCTCTCTCTCTCTCTCTCTCTCTCCTGTCCCTTTCCCCCTCTTGTGCTCTCTTTCTCTCTCTCAAATATAAATAAATAAATAAATAAATAAATAAATAAATAAATAAATTAGATTTTTAAAAATGAATTAAAAAGCAATCCCCGGGACGAGAGTTCCTTTGGCAGAATTTGATTCATGTTCAAATTCAAAGAATTTGAAATGGAATATAAAATATAAGAGCATTCTGGGAATGCAAGCTGGTGCAGCCACTCTGGAAAACAGTATGGAGGTTCCTCAAAAAACTAAAAATAGAACTACCCTACGACCCAGCAATTGCACTACTAGGCATTTATCCAAGGGATACAGGTGTGCTCTTTCCAAGGGACACATGCACCCCCATGTTTATAGCAGCACTATCGACAATAGCCAAAGTATGGAAAGAGCCCAAATATCCATCGATGGATGAATGGATAAAGAAGATGTGGTGTATATATATATATACAATGGAGTACTACTCGGCAATCAAAAAGAATGAAATCTTGCCATTTGCAACTGCGTGGATGGAACTGGAGGGTATTATGCTAAGTGGAATTAGTCAGTCAGAGAAAGACAAATGTCATGACTGCACTCATATGAGGACTTTAAGAGACAAAACAGATGGACATAAGGGAAGGGAAACAAAAATATAAAAATACGGAGGGGGACAAAGCAGAAGAGACTCATAAATATGGAGAACAGAGAGTTACTGGAAGGGGTGTGGGGGGGGATGGGCTAACGGGTAAGGGGCATTAAGGTATCTCCTCCTGAAATCATTGTTGAACTATACACTAATTTGGATGTAAATTTAAAAAAATAAAATAAAATAAATGTTAAGTGAAAAAAATAAGATGGGCAATATATATAGTTTGATCTTATTAAATAAAAAGAAAAAACTGAAAAAAGTAAGGGGAACTAATGATATTAATAAAGTATTTTATTTAATCAAAAAAAATTAGAGCATTCAATGTCTGCCGTATCCAGTCATTCCTTCCAGATTCTATAGCTAAACGCTGTCAAACTTGTGCTTGACGTGTGGAGCCAAACCTCCGTTATGTTCAATCATGCAGACCTTAGCTGAGAGATGGATACTCTTTATGGTGATCCTTCCAGGTAACTAACGAGCTGTTTTGACCTCTGAGGTTATATTATATGATGACATATCCATGCAAAACTAAACACTATCTCTCTGTTTGCATAATTCAGTATTTTGCAGGAAAACTGCCAATGAGAATCCTATTTGCAAATGACTTGTGGGTTTAAGTGAACCTAATTCCCTTTAAAAAATATGTATTTAAAAATCATATGCCCCAAGTAAACTTGAATCCTTTGGGCTTATTATCAGTTGGAAATTATATTACTCAAAAATAGGTCTATTAGAAAGCATAGGATGATGTTTTGCTGACCAGAACACCTAGAGTTTTAAAAATGTGTTTTCAATAAGACTGTACTCCTTCCTTAATAAGAGAGCTAAAACTAACCCCTAGTAAGACGGAAAAAAATTGACAAGGAAGACAACTCCAAATAACTTGAGGCATAATGTTCATTAGTGCATGTAATAAGCCCTTATATTGAACACAAAGAAAGACATGATTTCGTTGATAGAAATTCATTTCTCTTGCCTTCACTAAATAAATGGGTTGAAGGAACATGTAAAATATATTCCCTTTAAGGATGTCAAAGTGTTAACATGCCTGTTTGGGATATGATGTGGGGGAAGGGGATATTGTTTGGTGCCTCTTTTAAGTAAGCCCTTTGACAAAAATTGAGAACACTCAACATACCCAAGGGCAGTACAGAATAAAGGCCACAAGGGGTCGCTTTCTGACAGCCTCTTGCTTTGCAGCTAACAATATTCTTGGGAAGGAAGGAAGGGAGGGCGGGGGAGAGATGTTAACTATATTTTGATGTAATAACCAGAAGTGCATTTACTAGAATGCATAACAAACAATATGTCTAGATCAACAGAAGTTTCCCTACACCAAAACTTCAATCGTTTTTTTTTTTTCCTTTTTATTTTCTTTTCCCCCGGGGCAACCCTAAGCCTGTTGGTATTATTAAAGATGAAGAATACTGATGAGAAAATTTTCTGTCATTACCTTTTGGTCTTCAAAAACATTCGGTGGGATGTCCTGGGGACAAATTATGATCCCTGTCTTACCGGTGAGAAACCAAAGCCCAGAAAGGTTGTAATTAGCCAATGAAAATTCCAGTGGCCCAGCCTCCTGACACCCACCACCCCTAACTGGGAACTGTATGCCCTGCCTCTCCCCACATCCCTCAGAGTGTAGATGGTTGGGAGTAGGGAGTGACTATTTTGCTTTTTGGAAATTAGTGTAAATAGTTTATATAAAACTGTCTGATATGAACTTGCATTTGATTATGTTTATAAAATAAGGCTTCCGAGAGTTTTCCTGGGTGCTCTAAGCCACTTTGAGCTGTGTCTCAGATGGGTTTACAAAGAGGCTCATTTTGTTGTTAGGAATGTGTATTTGTTTGTTAGGGCTGCCAAACAAAGTATAGTTTGGGTGGTTTAAACCACAGAAATTTATGTTCTCACAGTTCTGGAGGCTAGAAATCCAAGATCAAGGTGTCGACAGGGCTGGTTTTGTCTGAGGCCTCTCCCTCCTTTGTAGACGGCTAGAGGTCTTCTGTCTTCACATGGTCTTCCCCCTGTCTGTGTCTGTGTCCTAATCTTCTCTTCGTATAAGGATACCAGTCATATTGGCACCTCATTTTACTTTAATTACCTCTTTAAGGGCCCTGTTTTCAAAAATAGTCACATTCTGAGGTACTGGGGGAGGGAGCGGTTAGGGCCTCAACATGTGAATTTAGAGGAGATACAATTCAATCTGTAACAGGGTGGAAAAGTTGAGAAACCTGCGTTACCCCTTCCAACTCTTGACCATGACAATGATAGTGTTCTAGTGTGTGTCCTTAGGCTACAACTCTGGAGAGTTGGATGTTATGTATTTCTTTCTCTAGAAAGCTCCTTAATTAATCTTGTTTTTGTATGTAATTTTCTTGATTGTTTCCTATGGGAGTGGAGCTCCAAGAAAAGGTTTATGATCTCCATTCTTTTACTTTTTTCTTTAATGCTCTCCACAATCAGGGTAGTTACCATGTGTCAGCATACAAAGTTCTTACAACACTATTGATCATATTCCCCATACTGTACTTCCATCCCTGGGACTTCTTTATTTTACATCCAGAAGTCTGTATGATCCCCGTTCCTCAAGTAAGAAATTATATTCAACTTTGGAGCAACTTAAAAACAGGAACAGTTGTGCACCTACAAGTACATTTTTTTGAAGTTTATTTATTTTGAAAGAGAGAGCAGGAGAGAGGCAGAGAGAGAGGGAGAGAGAGAATCCCAAGCAGGCTCCACACTGTTAGTGCAGAGCCCTATGCAGGGCTCCAACTCACGAACCATGAGATCATGACCTGAGCACAGATCAAGAGTCGGATACTCAACAGACTGAGCCACCCAGGTGCCCCACAAGTACATTTTTTTAAGATTTAAATTACATATTTTTTTAACTGTGGAAAATACAGAAAAGCAAAAAAGAAGAAAATGAAAATTATGTTTAATCCCACCCCTAGAGAAAATGCTACTAATATTATGCATGTTTCCAGTCTTTTATACATATACATAATACACCATACATATGTAAATATGTAATATATATATACATTTTTAGCAATAGTAAGTTTTGTGAAAATGGTTTTGTGGTCTGCTTTGTTAACCTAATATTTTCCTTTTTTTTAATTT